>NW_021620588.1:1291747-1302524 GCF_004785775.1 Grammomys surdaster
TATGTGGTGTATGTGTAGTGTGTGTGGTGTGTGTGTGTGGTGTGTATGTGTGATGTTGTGTGTGTGTGTGGTGTGTGGTGTGTGGTGTGTGTGGTGTTTAAGTGTGATATGTATGTGTGATGTGGTATGTGGTATATAAGTGTGATATGGTATGTGTGTGGTGTATGTGGTGTATGTGTAGTGTGTGTGTGTTCAGGAGAGCATGCAAAAGCATTTGATAGTCAGAATTTTATGTAGACTGTCTTCTTATTTTGCTATTCACGATCTTTCATTGAGCTCACTGATTCCACTTGCCTGGCTGGCCAGGGAACCGTGGGAATCCTGCTGTCTCTCCCGTCTCTGTGTGTATACTGCCGAAACTGGTGGGGCCTTTGTTGTTGTTGTTTATCTGTTGTTGTTTTTTTAACATGGATATTGAACTCAGGTCCTCTTACCTATGTGGTGCTTTACCCACTGAGTCGTCTCTCCAGTTCCCTTCTTTTAAAAATTACTACTGCTACTACTACAACTACTACTATTGGTTTTTTTTTTTTTTTTGAGACAGAATTTCTCTGTCCTGAACTCACAGAGATCTAGCCCCTGACTCCTGAGTGCTGGGATTAAAGGCATGTGCCACCATCCTCAGATTTATTTTTTTATTTTTTGAAAGTGTCTCATATAGTCAGGATTGGCTTGTTATATAGTTCAAGATAAACTTGACTTCCTGAGCCTTCTGCCTTCATCTCCCAAGTGCTAGGATTAAACACATGTACACCGACACTCTGGCTACTCTGCCTCCTGCTGCTACTGCTGCTGCTGCCTGCTGTCTGCTGTCTGCCTTTGCAACCTCCTCCACCCTCCTAGTTGCCCCTCGAGGTAGTAAATCTCCTTTGTGTTGAGAATTTGGTGTCCAGGTGTGTTCCTCCCTTACAGATGGAACTCAGGGTCTCATGAACACCAGGAAAACACTCCACCAAACTACACCCCAGCCTTATAAACAGTGAGGCTCCTGTTACGTTGCTGGTGAAGCTGTGTTCCTCCTCCCCGGCCTCTGGAGCGCCGGTGTTGCAGGTGCACACCGCCATACTCCATTTTCTGGTTTCGTTATGATCTTTCCATCCCTGTTCCTTCCTGGTCCCCATGAGATGCTTTTCTTGTAAATGAATCTTGTGTTTCCTCTCTGCAACTGCTCTAAGTTCGCCTTTTAAAATGGGACACATCCTGTTCCAGGCCCTTACAGCTTAGCAAGTGCATCTCCAAGGCTCCTGCTGTATCTTTTCTTTGGAGACGTCATTTATTATTAAAATTTAATGATAATCACTTATATTTATAGCCCCTTTTCCACTTACAAAGCTCTTTTCTATCCATTATCTCTTTTAATCCTTTCAGCATCTGTGAGGAAGAAGTGTGTTTTTCTCTACTTTACAAATGAAGAAAATAAGACTCTCAAGAGTAACATCAGAACTTGGGAGGCTGAGGCAGGAGGATTGCTACAGTTGGAGGTCAGCCAGGGCTGCAGAGTAAAACCCAGACTAAAAACAACAACAACAACAAGATGCCTGGGAGGGGTGCACACCTGTAATCTTAGCATTTGTGAGGCCGAAGCAGGAGGATCCCAGTGAGTTCAAGACCAACCTGGGGTATGTGTCTCAATCCTCCTCTCACAGCTCCCCTCCCCGGGAAATGTAGTGTTCATCTTCTGAGCCACACAGATCACATGTGACAGAGTTTGGCCTCACATTCTGGTCTTTTGGTTTTGAGTAGTTCATGTGTTAGACAGTCTTCTATTAAAAACATCAAACAAAAGCCCACTGAAGCTGGGTAACACATGCCTGTAATCCCAGCACTTGGAAGGTGGAGGCAGGAGGATCAGAAGTCTGAATTCATCTTCAGTTCCATCTTGAGTTTGACATCAGTCTGGGTTACAGGAAACCCTGTCTCAGCAGATAACTAAATCAATATATAAGCTCCTGTTATCTCCTTTGGAGGAATGCAGATGAATTATTTAAGACCATTTAGCTTGAAAACAACAACAAAACATAAGAGAAACTGGCTTAAGCAGAAACCAAATTTACTGGCTTACCCCAGGATCAGTCCGGGAGCTGAGTGAGAAGGGTTGTATGGGGCCAGCATACTATTGTCAAAGAGGTGTGGACAGAACTTCCCTTCATGAACTCTCGGTGAACCTGTTCACGTCTTTTTATTCTGGGTGGCTTGGCTTGGCTCAGCAGGCTAGAAAAAGAATAATTTGAGACAAAGTGGGGAACAGGGCAGGAGGTTGCCTGGAAAGCACCCAAACTGGAAGCATCTGCAGCAGGACCCCTTGGTCCTCTCCTTACACCCTCCCTCTCCCCGGTCCTCTTGACTCCAGTACCCCATGTCGGAGTGCCAGTCTTCAGGGGCCTCATCCCTGCTTATTAGATGGGTGAGATAGTTCATGACAGGTTGACAGGGCAGCTCTCTCCGTCCCTGGCATGTCAGCGTTCTTCCTTGGCTTCTGTCCCCATCTGTAAAGTGGGAAGAGGTGTTGCCCTGCCCCTCCCGCTCACACTTCCAGGACCACAGGATCCTTGGCAGATGGAAAGGAAGCCTTCAAAGAGAGGGGAAAGAGAAACCAAATTCATGGCCATACTCTGTCCCTGGGGATGGTGAATCCACGTGGACCTGAAGTCTCAAGCTGTGGGATTTGGTAGATCCACTTTCCCTTTATAATTTGGGATTCCAAATGCCTGTTTCTTATAAAGACATTAAACAACAACAATAACAACAAGCCCACCCTGTTGCCACCATTTCTTGTAAGTTGAAAATGTTTGTCTGGTATGTAGCTCTGTTAGGAGAATGCTCTCCTGGCATTGATCTCCAGCATTGCACAGTACAAGCCTGTTGATACACACCTGCAATTTCAGCACTTGGAGATGGAAGCAGGAGGATTCCTGCACGTTCAAGGCTAACCTGGTCTAACATAGTGAGGTCCAGGCCAGCTAGAACTACTTAACAAGACCATGTCTGAATACAATGTCCCCAAAATGAGGAAGACTTTTACAAAATATATAATCAGAAAAAAAACAAAAACAGAAAACAAAAAAGCCCCCCCCCCCAACCAAAGACCAAAAGAACAGTCCCTTATCCCACTGGAAAAAGACATTTAAAAATATTACATGAGTTTTTGCATATAGATATGAGTTTCAACAAACGTACTCCTGTGTGTGGTCCAGTGTTTGGAATCCACTAACGTGCACGCACACACACGCGTGTGCACACATGCACACACATGCACACACACACACCTCTATAAAATGGGGCATAATTTGTCCACTTTACAGATGAGGAAAGAGGTCCAGATAGCTCAAGTTCAAGGTTACTGTTAGTTTGACTGGGTTTCAAAGGCTAAGAAAACACATGAGTCAAGCTGCCTCCCAGGGGTGTCCCTGGGGGTGTTCTTTGGCCTCATCACCACCCTTGACTTTGAGGCTTTGTTGTTTATTTAGGACTTCATAATGTGCAAACTTCATGGCTTGCATCGTTTTGGGCACGGGGGAGGATGTGAATAGGAAAAAACAACTCGCCAGCCCCTTTCCCTCCTGTTCTTGGTACTCAGCCTGGGTCTTGTTCCCTGGCCTGCATTTCCTCGTGCTGTGGGCCAAGGAATCCCCAAGGCTGGCGTGGGGTGTTAACAGTTTAGGAGTTTCCCTCTCCCAGGGGGGTGTTGACAGTTTCCTAGGAGACTCTGGAAACCTTCAACGCCTCAAAGACGCAAAGGGTGGAAGCAGAATGGAGAGACGGGAGGCATTGTCATAGATGGTAGGTGGTAATCTGGAATCAAGAGATTGAGTTCAACGCCTGTCAAATAATCCTCGTTTGGTCCCTTCCCCCATTTCCACGGGCTTTGTGGGGAGCCGGAACCCCACAACTCAGGCTGGTGTAATGGAGTCCTAGTAGTCAGGAGGCCTGAAGTCGGGGCTGGGGTAGGGGCTGTGGCTCTGGCTGAGGGACCTCAGCGTCACTGTGCCTGACTGTACCTCTGGCTGTCAGGACCTGGAGGGCCCCTTCCCCTCCTCCCCGGGTTCCATTCCTCTCAGTGCTTTACGCCCGCGCGGGAACGCGCCCCGGCCGCGCCGCGCCAGTGTACGGGAGCGCGCGCCTGGCGCGGGAGCGCGTTCCGGGGAGAGCCCGAGCAAGATGGAGGCCGCGCAGAGGACGCCGCCTGGGCCAAGGCAACCGCTGCCAGGAGCATCGAGCCCCGGAGCTTAAGCCCTGCGGGTCCCGGACCAGCCGCCTCGACTCAGCCCAGGTTGGTCTTCCCTCATCCCTTCTCCGCGACCGCAGCGGCCGCGCGCGTCCGGCCTGGGCGCGGGGCAGTCACCCCCCCCCCCAGCTCTGGCCCTACCCCGGCCCAGCCGCTCCCCCGCGCCCGGCACGGCCCCTGCCCACTGCCCGCCCCTCCAGGCCCAGATTGTCCACTGGCCTCGATCGCTTCTTCCCTTGGCCTGGAAAGCCACTCTTCCCGGCCCTGGCCCGCCAATCCTACACTAACCCCACCCCCCACTCCCCGCAGCCGACATTCAGCCCCGGCTTCTAAGGAGCACCCCCAATCCCCGCCAGGAGTGTAGACCCTGCAGTGTCAGCCCCTGATTCCACGCTAGCCTCATCCTGATTTCAACACTTAGCCTTGGGTACCAGCTCCTGTCTCCTGCCTGGCCCTACTGTAACCTTCCTCGTGCCCTCAGTACCAGCCCCTGACAACCTCTTCTCTTCCTTATAGAGAAGCCTCTATCCGCTTCCAGGTCCCCTTTAGAGACCCAGTCCCAGACCCGCTCCCCCTAATAACAGCTCCAATATGCCCTTTCCAGCTCCCTCTATTTGGTGCCTGTTAATGCTCCAGTATTGATCTCCATCTTTCATTGCATCTCCCCACGTCCCCTTCTTAACCCAGCACCAGTTCCCAAGCCCCCTCTTAAACTCCCCCACGAGCACTTTCTGGCAACCCCCTACGTCCAGCTCCCATGTCCTCATCCCAGCCCCCCCAACTTTCTCATGACTCCTTTTCAGACCCCCCAATAGGAGGCCTTCAAGTCGCCGCCCCAACACTGTCATGACCCCCTCCTAGCTCCCCAGTCAGCCCCCAGGTCCCCAGCTCCGCCTCAGACCCCGCCCTTGCGAGTTCCTTGACTCAGGGCTGCTTCTCGCGTGCGTCCCCAGCTCCCGCCCCGCAGCCCGGTGGTCAGTCCTGGGCCGGCGGCCCCCTGTCAGCCGCTGCCGCCGGCCCCGCCCCCGGGCACCATGCTGCCCTCGCAGGAGGCCTCCAAGCTCTACCATGAGCACTACATGCGGAACTCGCGGGCCATCGGCGTGCTGTGGGCCATCTTCACCATCTGCTTCGCCATCATCAACGTGGTGGTCTTCATCCAGCCCTACTGGGTAGGCGACAGCGTGAGCACTCCCAAACCTGGCTACTTCGGCCTCTTCCACTACTGCGTGGGCAGCGGGTTAGCGGGCCGTGAGCTCACCTGCCGGGGCTCTTTCACCGACTTCAGCACCATCCCGTCCAGCGCCTTCAAGGCGGCCGCCTTCTTCGTGTTGCTTTCCATGGTGCTGATTCTCGGCTGCATCACCTGCTTCGCTCTTTTCTTCTTCTGCAACACCGCCACTGTCTACAAGATCTGCGCCTGGATGCAGCTCCTGGCAGGTAGGGGAGTAGTGGGCGCAGGACCCTCAGGAAAGACTCTAGAGATATGAGCTCTTTCTTGGAAGAGTCAGAGCTAGATTCCTCTTCTCTGTGTTGAAATACTAACTTCATGGCCAGCCCACAGCAGCTATTGGGGAGAACATTCAACAACAGAGAGCTACCTTTGGGCAGGGAACAATCCTTAGAATTGGTATTTGGGTTCGTCATCTTGGAAGCGCAGGGTAAACTGATGGATTAGCATTATGTTTGTGTTTCGGGGGGAGGTCTTTGTTGGCTGCTTACAGTGTGATCAATTTCTGTTATGCTAGGGGGTTGATGCAGAAACTGGGGACTCGAGAGACTTGTCTTGGACCTTGAACTCACTGGCACTATTGGCTTTTTTGCGGTTTGATTTCTCATCTGTAAAATGATGCAGAGGAGAAATCCTGTCCTGAGAGTGGGGAGGCTATCTGTGGTCTTGGTACTGGGAAGATGTGTGTGGAAAGCTTGCAACATAAACCTCTGAAAAGAAGATGTCCATTCTTTAAAATGTACCCCTGACCCTCATTCAGGAAGGGTTCTGTGCCACAGTCAACGGTGGTGAGACCTCTGAAATCTCTGAACCATTTGACTGGGATAGTCATCTTCCTCTAAGGCTCAGGGAAAGGCCTTTTGGGAATAAGAAATGCTGAGACAGTTTCCCCTGATCCATTAGAGTCCCGTGTCCCCACCCACTCTTCGATCGCAGTCACATTTTGAAAACTCAGCAACCTGGACATTTGCCTAATTGCAGGAAAGGAAAAGAAAGTTGGGCCGGGCAAAGTGGAGCCCAGGGACTGCAGGGTGGGGAAGAAGATGGGTAGAGGCTCGGGGAAAGTTTGAAGCCTTCCAGGGATGGGAAAGAAAAGAAAAGGCTTGATAATGGTGCATCAGAGGTGCTTCTTTGCAGAAAGCACTTCAGATCATTCAACAAGTGTTCAACCTTCCAAAAGGGGCCCCAAAGGAAAGGTGATAGATATTAGCTTGCAAGCAATCCCACTGAAGGAAGCATTGTATGGACTTGGCTCTGTAGCATGGTGTGTGTTCACTTGAACATTCTCGTTGGAAAGAAATCTCCATCTTTTCAAGGAAGAGTGTGAGTTTTTCAAAAGGGCTGGAAGTCACTCAGGGTCAAGTGATACAGTAGTGATCAAATTAAAACTTGTCACTTGGGCTGAAGGCCAGGTGTGAGGTCAAGCCCATGAAGCTAGTCTGCTTCCCCAAGTGGACTCTTAAAACATAGGGAGGAATGTCTGTCTTACTGGGGGCTGTCCAAGGTCTGAAGATGGCTGACTGGAAGAAGGTAGTGTATATTTAGATATGGACATTCTTTTTTTGAAGATTTCTTTTTATTTTTAATTACGTGTATATGTGTGGGGTAGTGGTGGTGATAAGGTACACTCAAAGGCAGTTGAGTGTGGAGGCCAGAGATAAACATTGGATCCCATGGAGCTTGAGTTACGGGTGGTTGTTAGCTCTCTGATATGGCTACTGGGAACCGTGTTCTGGTCCTCTGTAAGAGAAGATAGCATTGTTAACCCTGGAGCAGTCTCTCCAGCCCTCGGATGTGGACCTGTCTTAATGGGACTCTTTAAGAACTATTGAAAAGACCAGAGAAAGAGAAATGAAGGGAGTGGGGATAGTGTTCCACCTTTTCCAGTGGTGTGCAGAGGTGACGTCACATGTTTCCATTGTATTCTTCCCTGAAGGCAAGCTGGAAAGATACATGCCCATCTAGAAACCCAGCTCATCAAGTTTCATTTGGACTCTGCGGATGGGTGCTGACCTCTTGGCCCTCCAATTCTCTGTAATCTTTGTGAGATTTCATCCTGGGATTTGATGGACAATCCAACAGTACAATCACTGAAATTTAGCAATCTTAGCGATCACCACCTTCAAACTCCACCTTCATTTCCCCCTGTTTCAGAGAAGCACTTACTGACCACAGACCCAGGAAAGACTTACTCAAAGTCACACCACCAGTGTGAGAGTAAACTCACTCTATGGGCAGGTTTTGTTGTTGTTTGCTTGCTTGTTTGGTTGGTTGGTTGGTTTTGACTTCCTGGTCCAAAACCTTCTCCTTTTCCTAAGGACTGAGACGTCAGTTGACAGAGTTAAGAACTTGGTTGCATTTTCCTCAGAGATGTCTGAGTTCTTTACTTTATAAAGTGGTTCTAGGAAACAGGCCAGCTTTGGACTGCAAGGCATGGATTAAAAAGTCTCAATTTACAGTCTTTTTACTTTTTCATGATATTTGCTTGGATCTCTCTCTCTCTCTCTCTCTCTCTCTCTCTGTGTGTGTGTGTGTGTGTGTGTTTATGTTGTGGTTCATGCATGGAAGTCAGAAGACAACCTGCAGGAGTTGGTTTCTCAGTCTCTCTGCCTACAGATTGGGGTGTAGAACTCAACTAGTTCTTTTCTCATCTCATGGGGCCTCAGTTGGGATTTGAGTTTTAAGGTCTGGTGGCGAGTGCTTTTATCCATTGAGCCATCTTGGCAACCTCCCTTGTGGTCTTAAATAAGCCTTTTCAGTTTTAATCCCAGTTTTCTCATCTGGGGCTGAGGGATGGTCAGTTGGTTGAGAGTTTATCTTTCAGCCTGTAGGACTCCTGCAAACAACTCTTTATCTGAGATTAGTATGCTCAGAAAGTGAGCCATCACCCAAGGTGACAGCACAGGATCAAAAGCCTTGTTTGTCGTATAGGAATTAGAGAGCTTGTCACTTGATCCTTGTTCCTTTGGACTCCCTGCCCCCACACATTTTGAAGAACATCTTCTCATTGGGAAACTACAGATTTCTCTCTCTCTCCCTCTCCTCTCTTCCTCCCTCCCTCCCTCCCTGCATCCCTCCCTCCCTCCTTCCCTCCCTCCCTCCCTCTGAAATAGGGCCTCACTACTTAGCCCAGGCTGTCCTGGTACTCACTATGTTGACCAGGCTGGCCTCAAACTCACAGACACCTGGTGTCATCTTGCCTCCCAAGGGCTTAGATAAAAGGTGTGAGCCACCATGCCTGGCTATGTTTTGTTTTTATTTCTTACCTATTCTGTGCTGATCCTGTGCACAATGCTACGATGCTGGGTATCTTAGTCACTGTTCTATTGCTGGGAGAGACACCATGATCAATGTGACTCTTATAAAAGAAAGCATTTAATTGAGGGCTTGCTTGCAGTTTCAGGGGTTAGTCCACTATCATCATGGTGGGGAGCATGGGGGCACACATGGCAGGGATGGTGCTGGAGAACTAGTTGAGTTCTACACACCAATCTGTAGAGAGAAAGAGAGAGACTGAACCTGGCATGGACTTTTGAAAACTTAAAGCCCACTCCTAACAACACACTTCCCTCAACAAGGCCACATCTTCCAATCCTTCTAATCCTTTGAAATAGTATCACTACTTGAACTAAGCATTTAAATGTATGAGCCTATGGGGACCATTCTATTCAAACCACCATAATGGGATACACAGGCCATCCCTGACTCTGTCAGTATTGCATTGGTGAATAAAAACCCAGACTTCCTCTTGGATTAGTTTGATTAAGGTTGAGCCCAAATTTGAATTCTTCACGTCTCTCCCTGTCTCTTCTGTCTGTGGTTACTGATCTGTAGTTCCTCTGTTATGTGTCTGATCTGTCTGTCCTTGTTGCCTATGTTTGTCCCATGTCTCTGTCTGTGCTTGAATCTGTGCCTGTGTGTGTGTCCCTCACAAAGGGCTTTGTTCTATATTTATTGAATAGAATAAAAAATATGGTTTGTGGAGAAATAAAAAATTCTTTATGGAAATCTTAACAGTGTTTTAGAAGGGAAGACATCAGCTGCTTGAGAATAGCGCTAAATACTGAAAACAGATGATCAACCTATATCTACATGTGGCTTCCAACATTTGTGAGATATTTATTGTATAAATGTCAACCTGTTGACTGCATTCAGCAAATGATTACCAGAACATATACATATGTGTGCAATACATACATACATGCATACATACATACATACATGCATACATACATGCATACAGTATTCTGTGTCAGTAGCATACAAGAATACACAACTAAGGTTAAAGCTATGTACTAGCTTAGTTACTTGTTATAACATCTGGTTGCATGGGAAATCTAAGATATAATAAAATTGGTTACAATGCTCTTTTAAAGGCAGTTTAACCATAAACCAGAGCACACAGTAGGACAGCAGATTAAGTACACAGTCTTAAATAATCTCAAGGTATATTATTGGCTAAACTACAAGGTCCCAATAAAGTTCTGTCCCTTTGTGGTCCAGAGACATTTTCAGAAAAACATATCACCACATCTGACCCCAAGAATCTTAAGCCTATGACGTGCAGTCCCTGCTCTTGGGAACCTGACTTTCTATTTGGGTCTCAGCAGCCATGGAGGGGTGGGTGACAGAAACTCAGCTCAGACCATCATAAATAAAATGAAATAAGCAGCATTGGGTTTATAGTCTCATGTGATTTGAAAGTCAGGAGTTTCTGGCTTCAGGGTGACTCCCGATGCTCAGGTGACATGTGAAGGACCCTCCTCTATTGGTCCCTGTGCCGGCTCATTTTAAAACCCACTGCCTCTTCTTTTTCATTTTCAATTTTATTTATTTTTATTTTATGTGCATTTTTTTGCCTGCATGTATGTCTGTGTGAGGGTGTCAGATTCCCTGTATACAGACAGTTGGGAGCTGTCATGTGGGTGCTGGGAATTGAACTTAGGTCCCCTGTAGTAGCAGCTAATGCTCTTAACCATTGAGCCATCTCTCCATCCCCTAACCCACTGCCTCTTAAAGGTAAAAAATAAAGTTACCAGTGGATCCAACTTCACATAGCTCAAGCTTAACTATGACCGTGGAAAATGAATGCCAGCAGCCAAGTGTGGTGGCACACACCTTTAATCCCGGCACTAGGGAGAGAGATAAAGGCAGTAGGATCTCTGTGAGTTCGAGGCCATCCTGGTCTACACAGTGAGTTCTAGGGCAGCCAGGGTTACAAAGAGAAACCTTGTCTCAACACACACACACACACACACACACACACACACACACAGAGAGAGAGAGAGAGAGAGAGAGAGAGAGAGAGAGAGAGAGAGAGA
>NW_021620588.1:1302534-1305519 GCF_004785775.1 Grammomys surdaster
AGAGAGAGAGAGAGAGAGAGAGAGAGAGAGAGAGAGAGAGAGAGAGAGACAGAGACAGAGAGAGACAGAGAGAGACAGAGAGAGACAGAGACAGAGACAGAGAGACAGAGAGACAGAGACAGAGAGAGAATGATGGCAGAGCAAAAGCTCCAGGTAGCTGCCTCCTAATGAGTCATGGTGACTTTGTCCAAGACCCAAATGTACCCATCCCTGCAACATAGATCAACAGTGAGAAAGGTGAGTCCCCACAGAGACTGTAAAAGAGGGAGTAAGATGACTGCAGACAGGTGTCCCCAACCCCCTGTGGACTCTGATGTGTGCTGAACTGCAAATGTAGATACACAGGCAAAGCAGGCTGTGGCTTAGGTGGGAACCAAGACTGGAGATTTACCAGTTTCCACTTGGCAGGTGCAGGGTGTAGGCAAGGTCATTCTGAACACAGGAGGCCCTGGGTAGACAGGCACATCTGACTTGTGTGTCATATCTCTGTGGGAGCAACAGATTCAAGATGGACCACAGAGTGCTGGGCAGGGGAGCTTAGACTTGAGTGAGCAGTTAGAAGTTACTGTGACTGTTACAACTACTCAAAAAACTATTAGCTTTCAGTAGTGGCCCAGGACTGTAATCCCAGAACGAGGTCAGCCCCATCTACATTGTAACTTAGATGCCAACATGGGCTATGTGAGATCCTGTCTCCAAAAGAAAAAATGTTAGCATATTCTAAGATTCTACCGAGCACTAGATCGTGTGCTAAAAAGAAATTTGTTCAAGGCCATAGATGTGCTGGGTCACAGAATCATTACTGTGACTCAGTCTTCCCACCTGAAGTCAGAGGACGACTTTGTGGAGTTGATTCTCCTCCTATCCCTACATGCCTTCCGGAGACAGAACTCGGCTCGCCAGGTTTTGAGGCAAGTGACTTCCCCCCGCTATCTCACCCACCAGATGTCTTCACACTGTAGCCTCACCCTTCTGCCACAATGGCCTGTCCAATCTCACACATCTCGTGCAGAGGGGAAGCTGAGTCTCAGTGTGAGTACTAATGAGTCCAGAACCTTCTGTTGCTCAGCTGGAACATGGGAAATGAATTCACAGTCGATGGGTGAGATCTGTAGGAGTCAGAAATGGGGCTGAGGAGACCCACAGGAAGGAGAGAGGAGACCCAGGCTGCATCCTGGCTGAGGGCTGCGTGAGGAGCTAGTGTGTGGTGGCACATGCCAGCACCCAAGAGACCTGAGGCAAGAGGATGCTGAGTTAGTTGGAGAACATCTTGGGCTACGCAGTGAGATCCTGTGAAGACAAAGCAGAAAATCGCTTAATCTAACGTCACTGCCTATCTACCATGCGCCAGGCCTTGGGTTCAATCCCCAGTGCCTCAGATACAACAAAATAGAGGGATGGGCTGATACTTCCAACGATGTGGTCTCAGACAAATGGATTTGCCTCTCTAAATCTATTTCCTCATCTGAGAAAATAGGATTGTAGCTGCTTCTAAGGATGACAGAAAAGAATAGAACAGTGGTTTTTAATGTGACTCCCATGCGTAGTTGGCACTTGAGACAGCCTGAGGGAAGCTATTTGTGAAGGCTTTGCTGCTGAGTTTGAACTCATTGTGATGACCATGAGCCTTGAGAAGTCATCAGCCATCAGCAGAAGGGAGAAGCTATTGGCTTGCCTAACTTCCTTATGAATGAAGATGACCAGAGAGAAGGAACAGCTGAATGGTCACGCAGTGGGAGCCTAGGCTTCTCTGTCCCCAGAAGGAAGATAAGCCTGGCCCTGGTTGAGCCAGTCATGAGTGTGTACATATGCCAGGCTTCACGTGGTGTTCAGAGACTAGCAGGGGAGGCAGAAGCTGAGTGCTCTCCAGTGCCATGCAGAGGCGGGCAGCTGCAAGCTGTGACTATCACCTGGGTCGCAGGCTCTGGGATCAGAGGTCACAGGAGTTGCCATAACAGGAACTCAAGACTCGCACTTGTGCCCCTTTCCACATCCTTGGATTTTTGGTTCAGCTTGCCTCTGAGAATGAATGGTTTAGTTATTTACATAGGCTCTTGCTAGGTAGCCCCAGTTATATTTTAGCTTGCAGTGATCCTCCTGCCTCAGCCTCTCTAGAGGTGGGAATACAGACCCACATTATTACATCTGGATTGGTTTTAGATTTTATTCATATAGTAAAATTTAGCTGTTTAGTTACATTGAATACGTATTGATAGATAAAACTTTAGGATTCTTTAGTTACATTGCTAGCACATCTAGCATATGGAAGGGACTCCCTCCTTCCCTCTCTCCTCACCTCTTTCCCTTTCCTTACTTCCTTTATGCTTGTCTCCCTCCCTTAAACACTGACACTTTACTGAAGACCTCCTCTGTACATCACTGTGCTGGGCTCTGGGAATGCTGGGTAACACACCTTGCTCAGTGTCTCAGAGCTCAAAAGACAAAAGGGATCTCCTCATATGGCACACACATAAAGTGACTGGGTCACAGAGGTGCTTCTAGGGTGCACAGCTAAGGACAGACACACACGAAGGCAGAATATGCATACAGGTAACATGCTAAAATAAAATAAATAATTCTTTTCGTATTAGAAAGGTTAAATAGGCATTCACCTTTCTTGGCTTCCAGCACTTACACGACCGCATCTTAGGTGCCTGCAGCCAGAGCATGAGCTGATGCTGCTGATGTGTCTCCACAACGTGGGGGTGTTACTCTGTAAGAGGCCCTGAAGTATTTAAATTGCTCTGGGATTAAAGTAGATAATGAGGAAGCACATGGAATGGGAAGTAAGGGGAAAAGATGAAAGCAAGAAGCTTTCAGAAAAACAGCCCAGCCTTGTCCACTGCACCCCCAGCCCAGATCTGGTTGCTTCTCCCAAGCCTAAGAGACATGATGGGAGTCTTGGGCCGGAAGGCTGCACTCAGCGTACAGTAGGTGCCTAGTTGCTTTGTTGTTGTTTTCTTTTTCTTTTTTTTTTTTTTTTTT
>NW_021620588.1:1305619-1313006 GCF_004785775.1 Grammomys surdaster
TTTCTTTCTTTCTTTCTTTCTTTCTTTCTTTCCTTCTTTCTTTCTTTCTTTTTATTTTTTATTTTTTTATTTTTCTTTTATTTTATTTTATTGGTTTTTCGAGACAGGGTTTCTCTGTGTAGCCCTGGCTGTCCTGGAACTCACTCTGTAGACCAGGCTGGCCTCGAACTCAGAAATCCGCCTGCCTCTGCCTCCCAAGTGCTGGGATTAAAGGCGTGCACTTATCTTAGACTCTCAAGTGCTGAGAGTATAAGTACGAGCCACCATGTCCCCACAAACGTCTTGTTGAATGACTAGGTAAAGGGTAACATCTAAGTCCTCACTCTACCACCCAGCTCCTTTGGAGAGAGCAGATACCTGGTGCTGAATTCTGACTTTCACAGCTATTGTGAGTCCTTAGGGATTCCCCATCATTTCTGAGTTTCCTTTCATATACAATGAGCAGACTTGTGGTGTCTGAGTTGGCTTTGTACTGCAGAAAGAGGATGTTACATGGGGAATTTGTAATGAACAGAAGTTTATTTATTTTGGTTTGTTCAAACGGACTTTTGCTATGTAACCCAGTTGGCCTCAAACTCAAAGGCATCCTCCTGTCTCCATCCTGAGTTCTGAGATCATGGACATATTATGTTTGTATATCTTTGTTTGTCTATTTATTTAGAGACAATCTCATGTAGCCAAGGCTGGCCTCAAATTCATTCTCTAGCTGAGAGTAGCTTCTAACTCCTGCTTTCTCTTTTTCTCCTCTTGAAGCACTAGAATTACGGGTGTCTGTTACCTTGCCTGGGTAACAAGATTTTCCCCCTTTTTGTTTTCCTGGAGATCATGGTTGTGTCTCATGAAGCCATGTTTAAGAGCATGTATGTGTAATGGTGTTAGGGATCGATCCAGAACCTCACACATGCTAGGCAAGCATGCTCTACTAATGATCTATGTGCCCAGCTGGTTAATGGTTCTCGAGGCTGGACAATGCAAGGCTGGGGAGCTGGGGATCTGGTAAGGGCCTGCATGCGCTGAGTCACATGAAGAAGGCATCACAGGGCTGGGAGCAGAAGGGTCTGCCTTCTGTGGGGATCTGCTTCTGTGGCAAGGGCCTGACATTTCTGAAAGGTGCCCCAACCCTTCCAGCATTGCCATTCAACGTTATGATCCATGATGCCGGGAAACATGTTTAAACTGTAACAAATAGGTAACCCTTCTTTGGAGCCATTGAAAGGGTGTTGTGGGCACGGGTGTGGGCACTGGGTTAGGACATGCTCGTGATTGTTAATAGTTACTCTGAGACCCATGGTCGAATCCTTTTGCCACCAAAGGCCTGTGCTAGAGAGGGAGAAGAAGTGGAAGTTGGGAGGGTTGGAGGAGGAGCTTTCCAATAACCTTCAGAGTCCAGCCTTGGAGCTTAGGTCTTATTTACAGGCCATGGCAAGCACTTTCAGGAGTATGAGTGAGCAGGGGCTGGCATGGCTTCTGAAGCTCAGGTGCTTGCTGGGAGGGTGGATTGTCTGAAGGCTTCCCAGGAGGCAGGGGGCTGAAAAACTGAATGTGGACATGACTGTCCAGGCAAGGGAAGGGAGAGGAACCCACCTGGGAGACCACTGGGTTTGTCTGTGGGCTGAGGCTAAGGCAGGTGCAAAACTTTATTTGTGGGTGCCCAAGTCTCTGAAGTAGCATTCACAGAGGATAGAAGAGAAGGGCTGTGTTTCTGGCAGAGAAAGATGAGCACCTCTCGAGGAAATGTTGGATTTTGGGGCCCTGGGAGATGCTTAAGGGGGAGATCCAATAATGGCTGCGTGTTTGGGTCTGGAGTCAAAGAAAAGAACTGAAGATCTGAGATATGCTCACATGAACCTTAGTGTGAACAGAGTTACCTAGGGACAAGGTGAGGAAGGAAAAGGGACAAGGTAAGGAAGAAGAGGGAACGTCTCAGGACATCAACCGTCACAGAACAGGTAGCAGAGAAGCCAGAGAAGGGGCTCAGAGAGCAATGTGGGCACCAGAGGTTCACGTAGCAGGTGGAGTGCTGAGGAAGGTGCACAGGAGACCCCGTGTGAGTGGAGGCGTCAGCATCACCTGGGATGTGCTGAGACCAGCTGGGACTTTTAAGTGTCAGCATTGGTGATTGGACCCTGCGTTGGGACTTTTCAGTGTCAGCGTTGGTGATTGGACCCTGGGATGCCTGGCAAGCGCTCCACCGCTGTCGGTCTTCAATCCAGAGAGCTTGTACTCCATGGAGTTGACCTTCAAAACAAAGAAGGAAGCTAGGTGTGATGGCATTTGCCTGTTATCCTTATTACTCTGAGGCCTGAAACAGGAGGATCATGACTTCAAAACAAGGAGAAACAAGGAAAAGCTGAGGGACTCTCTTTGTGGTGGACCTGTCTTATAAGGAGTTGTGTGTGTGTGTGTGTGTGTGAGCATGTGTGAGCACGGGCGCACAGGTGATAGGTCTCATCCCTCAGGAGCTTTTTTTTTTGAGACCAGGTATCTCATTGGGACCAGGGCTCTCCAGTTAGTCTAGGCTAGCTCACTAGAGAGTACAGGAATCTCCCTTTCTCCGTTTCCCCAGCACTGGGATTCCAAATGCATTGCTGCCAGGCTCTTTAAAAGGTTCATTTTTTTTTGTTCTTTTATTTAAAAAATAAATAAATAACAAGGGCACAAAGAGGAAAGCGTGGCAGACAGAGTAGATCTGAGTCTTGCAACACCAGCAAGCATACTGGGTGCCAGTGGCCTAAGTGTGCCAGTTAAGAGCATCAGCAGGAATGGGTGGAAACAACTGACTCACCTGTGTGCCGTCTACCAAGAACCCGCTTCAGCTACACAGAAACATGAATTAATAGTAAGTATATGAAAACAGGCTTGGCCTTATGTGTCTGCAGTAACAGCAATTGGGAGGTGAAGGCAGGAGGATCAGGAGTTCAGGATCCTCCTTGGCTACAGAGTGTTTGAAGCTAGCCTATGCTACATGAGTCCTTGTTTTAAAATACGACAATGACCAAAAGAAAAGAAGTCCAGCTGCCAGAAAAGCCCTCAGAACACAATCGACTCAGCAATAGCATCAATCACTGGATCCAATAGCTGACTGGAGGCTCGAGAGGGCACCAGCCAATCACGTGATCCAATAGCAGGCTGGAAGCTCCTGTGTTCGCCCGCCACGGGGAACACACTTTTCTCAGGCTCACGGGAACATTTGCCCTAGCAGCCCACGTTCTAGACCCAAAGTCACACCGCTGTTACAACTACAAAGGTAGAAACCACACTGACTTAAGCCAGAAGCAACAGAAAGTGAGACGGAAGATTTGATAACATTTGGATATCAGAGAAATCTTTAATTTTTTTAAAAGATGGGGGCAGGGGGGTCTTACTGTACAGCCCAGGCTAGCCTCCAAGAACTTGCTAAGTAGACCAGGCTGGCCTGAAACTCACAGAAATGGCCATTTCTATCAAGCAACATGTAGACCAACAAACAGATCACGGGAATTGTGAAATATTTGTGATTACATGAAAACACAACAGGATTTGTGAGCAGAAGCGCTAATAAGAAAAGTTGTAGCATCGACTGTATACACTAGAAAAGAAAAAAAAGATTAATCCATATTGCAGGGCTGGACTCTTAGGCTTGCTAAACAACTTTACCCCTGCGCTACATGCCTAGTCTAACATTTTTTTCTTCTTTTTGTTTTTGTTTTTTGCTTGTTTTATGTTTTTTTTAGGACAGAGTTTCTTTGTAGCCCAATCAAGCTGTCCTGGAACTCACTCTGTAGACCAGGCTGGCCTCAAACTCAGAGATCTGCCTGCCTCTGCCTCCCCAGTGCTAGGATTAAAGGCATGTGCCATTACCATCCAGCTAAAAGAATTTTTTTTAAACCAGTCACTCAAGCCTCTATATCAATAAACTAGAAACAGAAAAGCAAATTGAATTAGTAATATTCTAGAGCAATAAATTGAATTAGCATGGTAATACTGTAATTCATATAACATGCCCATTGTAACAGACATGTTTACACCTGTGTTGTAAGGATGACTATGCAGTCAATCCATTGTATGTATTTTTTCCTGTATGTGTACAGGGGAGAACAATGTACAAAAGCGGGGAGGAAGAGAAAGGGAAAGAAAGGAAAAAAATTTCCAGCTTTTCTTGAAGCTAGATGCGGCTTCAAGAAAACAGATATAAATGGATTTAGGGATAAGCACGTTCAAAAGAGCGAACACCGTATTGATGTTGGTAAGCACTCAGCCAGCCTTGTAGCTTTAAGTAGATACTACTATTCTTAGAATCATAAAACCGAGGTTCAGAGAGGTGAAGGGACTTCCCCAATGACATACTGTTGAAAGTTTGTTAATAAACAAAAATGGCCAAGTGTTGGTGACACACACCTTTAATCCTGGCACTTGGGAGGCAGAGGCAGGTGAATCTCTGTGAGTTTGAGGCCAGCCTGGTCTACAGAGCTAATTCTAGGACAGCCAGGGCTGCATACACATACAAAAAACCAACCAAACAACAACAAAAAAACCCCTCAGTCTTGAAATCCAATAAACAAAACCAAAAATGAGTAAAAATTAAAAGAAACATTATTATATTTGCTAGAACTAGGCTTATGTGCAATTGGAAGACCCTAAGTAAGTATGGTTTAGTAATCTAAGATTTAGTTTCTCTTTAGGAAGTTTTCTTTAAAATTCTATTTTTAAAAATTGTTTTAATTACATTTTATTTTTTGAAGGTTTATTTTTATTCGTGTGTGTGTGTGTGTGTGTGTGTGTATGTGTGTGTGGTGCCCACAGAGATTAAGGACAGGCTCTGATCTATGAAGCTGGAGTAATAGAAGGTTCTAAGAGCCCAGTGTGGGTGCTAAGAACCAAATTCTCTCCAGTCCTGAATCTAGACTCTTAGGGAAAACAAATGTCCAAGAATTAGGCAACCAAGAACGAGTAAGTAGCTCCTGAAGTTGTTGATGACTTCCAGCTCTCTGCTCCAGCACTCCTAACTCGTGACCCTTATCTTTGGTGCTAAAACTGATTGCAAGATCCCTTGACCTTACATTTGTATTCCAGGCATCAGGATGGATAGAGAAACACATGGAGATAAAAGGAAACAAAAAGTATAGTCAAGGGACTTGGGAGATAGCCCAGTGGTTAAGAGCACTGGCTGCTCTTGCCAAGGATCTGGGTTCAGTTCCCAACTCCTACATGAAAACTTACAACCATCCAGTTCCAGTTCCAGGAAATCAGATAGCCTCTTCTGACTTCCATGGGTACCAGGTACACAAACGGTGCACATATGTAGAGGCAGGCGAAACACACATACACATCAAATGAATTAATCAAAAAATTTATAGGAGCCTGTTCAAAGGTAAACATGAAACCCTGTCTGGGGTTGAATGCAGGCGTCGCCACTTCCCAGCTGGGTGACATTTAGTGAGAGATTCTGTCTCTCCAAGCCTCAGTTCCCTCATCTGTAAGTGATGTGTTTGTCACCCTCATGGATTTAGAAAAGTGTTTATTATTATTGTGCATATCACCATGATGTATACATGTGGGCACACATGTCACAGACTGCATATGCGGGTAGAGGGCAACTTGGTGAAGTCAATTTTCTCTTCCATCTTGGAATCAAAATCAGGTCTCCAGGCTTGCACAGGCAAGCCCCTTTACCTGCAGAATCATCTTTCAGACCCCCCCTTTTTAAATAGGATTAAATGAGACAGTAAAACAATGTGGGAGTTTAGCACTCTGGCCTATAGTTAAATTCTCAGTGCTATTTATCTTTGGACACAAGGTCTTGCAATGTGGTCTAGGCTAGCCTCATACTCATGTCTTTCCCTCATTGTCCCTAGTGCTGGGATAATAAATGTGGGTCATCATACCCACCTTCAATGTTACTGTAAGAGACAAATTATTAGTATTGTTATTATCATCATTATTACAGTACTAAGTACTGAACTTAGGGCTTTAAGCAAGTGCTTTACCACTGAGCTACACTCCAGTGTGATATTATCAATCTAGATTTGTCATGATGCCTGCTAGCTGCCTGCAGCCCAGGGTACCAGACTCTAGGGTCAATGAGTAGGACTCGTCTATTCCAGAACCCTTGCCTCTACACCAGTAGTTTTTAGTGAGCAATCATCATTCTGAGGGGATGCTGGTCAAATGTTTGGACAGATTTTTAAAACAACAGTACCTATTTGCTCCTATGATCTAGTGGGTGGAGGCAGGGACGAAGCTAAGCATCCAACAGGGGATGGCAACCTCTGCCAGAAAGTCTGTAGGCGGAAGGTTGAGAACTCTTGCCACATGCTTGCCCTGCATCTGAGTATCAGACTCAGAAGCAGCTGGTGTTTTAACCAGCATCTGACTTCCAAAAGAGGCTCATAGCCCACAGACCTCCATGACCTCATCTGGCAGGTGTGTGCTGAAGCCTGTCGTGTCTGTGGTATGCCATCCCCATACTTGAGACGCTTGGGTGAGGCTGACTTTTTCTGGTCCCTTCTCTCCCTCCTGACCCAAGAAAACCCATCTCAGCCTGGCTTTTCTAGAGTGGTTTAGCCTCTGGTTCTCTCCCATTTCTAGAGAAGCCCCCAAGGTCCCATAGCCATTATTTGGAGCTCTATGGGGCCAAGGAGGTAGGGAGGCTGTCTCAGCATTCTCCAGCTGCCCCTGATGCTCTGGCTTCTGTTCCCAGTCTGTTTCCTTTGAGGCAGCCCGTCACATACATGACAACCAGTGGGTGACTTGATTTTACGCCTCCTTTCATGCTGAAGATAGACATCATGCCTGCCTGTGTCTATGACACACTGCTTCTGTGGGCCCAGTATGGGGTCAAGGATCCCAGAATTTTATTTGTGAGATATTCAAGGGGAAAGGCAGAGGCAGAGGCAGAGAGAAAGAGAGAGAGAGAGAGAGAGAGAGAGGGAGAGGGAGAGGGAGAGGGAGAGGGAGAGGGAGAGGGAGAGGGAGAGGGAGAGAGAGAGCGCACAGGATGAGGGAATAGATACAGAGATGGAAGAAAAAAGAAGGAGTAGAGGGGTCAGATGTTAACTAAAAGGAAGAAACGAGGGTCGGAGCTCAGGCTTGAGCACAGAAAGGGAGGGACAGGGGGAGAGAGGGAGGGGAGGGAGGGGAGGAGAAAGTGGAGACAAAGGCAGACAGAGAAAAAGAGGGAAAGAGAGGGGTGTGTGCATGTGTGTGTGTGTGTGTGTGTGTGGAGAGAGAGAGAGAGAGAGAGAGAGAGGGCAGAGAGAAGTGAGGTAGGTATGTTTGTGTGTGTAAACAGAGACAGAGACAGAAACAGAGAGACATACACAGAGACACACACATACACACACACACACACACACACACACAGAGAGAGAGAGAGAGAGAGAGAGAGAGAGAGAGAGAGAGAGAGAGA
>NW_021620588.1:1313016-1328020 GCF_004785775.1 Grammomys surdaster
AGAGAGAGAGAGAGAGAGAGAGAGAGAGAGAGAGAGAGAGAGAGAGAAAGCGCAGGGAAGAACATCTCACTGAGGTCTCAGTGCCCGTATTGGAAAGGCGGAGGAAGCTAGAGCTCCGGGATACAGGAGTGGTTTCCATGGAGATGAGGATGCACCAGGAGCTAGCAAAAACAGACTAGAGTGAGGCCAGCCACTCTGGCACCTAGGGAGAGGAGGGCAGGGAAGCAACTGAAGGGATTGTGCGTCTGTTTGTCCCCTGCCAGCTTCTAATCCCACTGCTGCCTTTTGCTAGAGAGCCTGAGCCCAGAGATGAGGAGACAAATCAAGGGCATCTAGGGAGAATGACATCCAAGTCTCCTCCTTTTCCTCCTCTTACTCCTCCCCCCTCCATGTCAGTGACAGAGCACCTCAGGGCTTAGTCCCATCCCTATTTTTTGCTTTCCATAATACCAAATGTAAATGTCCATGGGTGCCTGGACCTTCCAGGGTTAACCTCTGGCTCCTGTTCACCTCCCCACCCCCGCCCCGGGTAGGGGTCTGCACTTGCTTCTCTATCTGTGCACCAAGATGCATCTTCAGACTTTAGTTCTCTCCTGGCTTGCTTCTGCTGCAGAGCTGGAGATTTCTTTTATGTCCATCACGGCGGGGGTCCTGTGTTTGAAGGCAGCCCTGGTAGAATGAGAGATTGATGACAGTGCTGCTGGGGACTTTACATCAGGCAGGAAAGGAGGGTGTGGGATGGAATCCAACTGCAGAACTCTGGGGAGGAAAGGGCCTTAGGGAGCACTCCCTTGTACTGGAGATGGAGGAAGGGGATTCAAAGCCCTCCCCCTCTCTCATTGTGGGGACTGGATGGGCCACATATAGTGAACAGAACTGAGAACAACCAAAATAATATCATCTAGCGTCATCTAATATCCAGGTTAAGCTTTTGGGCCTGGAGCAGTCAAGGGCCACACAGTTCCAAAAGCTCTGTGCAAGCTGCAGACCTAATACTGCAGTGAGACTGAGCTGACCAAGTATTTTGGAACCCTCGACCTCTCCTGCTTCACCCTTCCGTTAGGGAATATGAAATTATCAACTAGGCCACGCCCCCTGACAGCCTCCGGTTTCTCTTGCTCTCCCCCAACCTTATCACTCCAGTTTGTATGAGTTTGTCTTTGGTTTTTGGTTTTAATTTTGTTATTCATTCAACAATGGCTCACTGACACTTTGCATTCATTCTAAGATGCTATGCAAACAGACTGTGGGCCAGCCCATAGATTCTCCACCTCTTGCTGTGACTGGGAAGTGGGAGTTGCCCAGCTTATGCTTTCTGTAGAATAGGAACTATGGTGCTTTAGAGACATTTAGCAAAATGCCAATTTGTTCAACCTTTGTTGAGGGTCTACCGTGTGCCAGGCGCTAGAGCAGAGCTCAGGGAGGCCCTTGGATCTGCGTCTCATGGAGCTTACATAGGAGTGAGGAAAGTTGCAGTATAGGGTTTTGGATTCAAATGTTGGCCCAGCTCTCGGCTACATTTGCTCAATTCCTTTATCTTTGTGCCTCAGTTTCCAAATCTGTAAAATGGGGTTGTTAAGACTGTTATCAAATAATTGTAAAGATGACGGGGCCTCAAAGTGTTTTGCACAGTAACTTCCATATAATATTAGCTGTTAATATCAAAACTACTCATAACAAGCAGTTGCCAACGTTGCGGAGGATCTGGGTTCTGTTCCCAGCACCCTCATAACAGTTTACAGCTACCATTTACTACAGAGGTTCCAGGAGGAACTAGCCTCTGTAGGAGCTGCGCACACACAGTACGTATACATACATGCAGGCAAAACTCATACACATAGAATACAATAATTCAAGGTCATCTTCATCTACACAGTCACAAAGCCAGTTTGGTCAACATGACACCGTCTCAAAAAAACAGACAACAAACAAACAAAACAAAAACTCTAGTCAAAACAAAAATAGTAATTACACAAATAAGGAAATAATTCAGTAGGTTTCAGGTGAGATAAAGGTAGAAAGGGGAAGTCAGGATGACCCTGTAAAAATAGTTCCTTCATCCAATCCACTCACTTGGGTTAAACTACCGAACTCCCCCAACACCAGCCGAGGCTGGGAGGGTGGAACAAGCCTGAGCCAATCATCTCACTGCATTCCTTTGGTAACAGTGGTTGTCTATGAGTGGCACAGGGCCCCACAGCAGGTCAATCAGAGGGACCAGGTTCAATAGGCGACTGAAAATACTTGGTCAGCTCAGTCCCACTGCAGTATTAGGTCTGCAGCTTGCACAGAGCTTTTGGAACTATGTGGCCCTTGACTGCTCCAGGCCCAAGAGCTTAACCTGGATATTAGATGACGCTAGGTGATATTAGTTTGGTTGTTCTCAGTTCTGTTCACTATTTTCTGCTTCTTTGGGCCAACATCTCTCTCCCAATGCATGCAAAGGAGTTAGCACGCATTCAGATTGCTAGACGGGGCTGGGGAAATTCTCAGGGCTCAGTCCCACCCCGCCCTCTCACTTCTAGGAGTAATAATGCCTTCTCTTTCTTCCCGACTCGACCTCGGTGTGGATCCCGATTCCGATGCCCAGCCCTGTGCCTCGTCTTGGGCTGCATGATCTTCCCTGATGGCTGGGATGCTGAGACCATCCGGGACATGTGCGGGGCCAAGACGGGGAAGTACTCCCTGGGGGACTGTTCGGTGCGCTGGGCGTACATTCTGGCCATCATCGGCATCCTCAACGCACTCATCCTGTCCTTCCTCGCCTTCGTGCTGGGCAACCGGCAGACGGACCTGCTGCAGGAGGAGCTCAAACAGGAGAACAAAGGCAAGTGTGTGGACCAGAGGGCAAGGCCTGCTGCGGGGCAGGGAAGGACAACTGCAGATGAAATAAAAAGAGTGAAGCAAAAATTACACACAGGGAGCTGGAGAGGTAACTTGGCGGTTGAGAGCACTGGCTGCTCTTGCAGAGGACCTGGGCTGATTCCCAACATCCACATAAGGCCACAGGACCATCTTTAAGTCTAGTTCTAGGGGATTCAACGTCCTCTTCTGGTCTCCTCTGGCACTGTACACATGGTGCGCATAAATACACTCTAGCAAAATCACCCATACACTTAAGATAAAAATTTTAATAAACGATTTTAAAAAGTTATACACAGAGGCCGTTAAGATGGCTCAACAGTAAAGGGCCCTTGACGCCAAGCTCGATGATCTGAGTTTGATCTCCAGGACCCACAAGGTGGAAGGAGACCCTGGAAAATGGTCCCCTGGCTTAGAAAAAGAGGCTCGCACGCACTCAAGCATGCACGCAACCCACAAGGTGGAAGGAGACCCTGGAAAATGGTCCCCTGGCTTAGAGAAAGAGGCTCGCACGCACTCAAGCATGCACGCATGCGCACGGATAATCTGAAAAATAATTAGCGAACAGAAGCTGAGGTTCAAAGTTTGTGGGTTCTCATTATTCCATGCCCCACACTGTGAAGTGAGGGGATGGAGGTGACTAAGGAACAACACGTGGAGGGAGAGAAGGTAAGTTCAGAAGTGAAAGAGTAGTGTGTTTATTAAGCCCCAAACCAAGCAGAACTAAGGGACGCATGGCTTAAACAAAATTTTAAAGATTGGAAATGGGGCCTTACTCCATACCAGGCTGGCTTGAAGTTGACAGCAATCCTCCTGCCTCAACCCCCTAAATACTTGGATTACAAGAGAGAACCACATTCCTAACACATGTTGTTGTTGTTTAGACAACATCTCACATAGTCCAAGCTGGCGCTCAACTCACTACATGACCAAAGGTAACCTTAATCTTCCTGTAATCATACCTTCAAGTATTCACGTTACAGACCTACACCAACACACCAGGTCATTCATATATGCATATTATATTTGTTCTTGTATAATGTTACATAAAATATATAATAATATATTTAAATATATTATATTTATTCAATATATATACTTAATAATATATTTAAATTTATAACCAATGTATTTAATATATATTAAAAACAAAGAAATACTGCGGCTGGAGAGAGCTCAGTGGTGAAAAGCACTTGCAGTTCTTCTAGAGGACCTGAGTTTGGCTCCCAGCATCCAGGTTGGAAATCTCACAACTGCCTGTTGACTCAAGATCCTGGGGAGCCAAAGCCCTCTTCTGGCTGCCACAGGTGTCTGTGTGAGCACACGTGGCTTACACTAACAGAGATACACACATCAATAAAAATTTAATAATAATCTTTTTTCAAAAATGATAACTATAGAAACTGTAAGGGTGGTCATCTGGGATTGGTTCTGAAGGGGAGCTATCTAGGGCATGAGACTGGGGCTTGTAGTCTATGCAAGTTATCAACAGCTATAGCTTTGAATGGTACTATTCACAAATCTATTACATCATGCTGTATAACTGGTGTATTACATGTTTCATATATCAAGTAAGGGTAAAATACAACAAAGAAATAATTTAGGACCATCAAGATGGTTTGTTATGAAACCATGATAACCAAGTTTGATGCCTAGACCTCATTCTGGAAGGAGAGAACCAACCCCACAGACTGTACTCTGATCTCACACACCCTCACTCTCACACAGGAACATACGTAATAAATTTCATTTAATTAAAAAAAAGAAACAATTTCGGTCATACATACCTGCATAATTCCTGTTCTCTTGTGGCTGGCATAGGAGGATTATGAGTTCAAGGCCAGCCTGAGCCACATTTTAAGATTCTGTCTCAAAACAACAAGAAACAATTTACACAGAAATCCAGAATCTCAGAGGTAACTGCTTTTAGCAGATTGGTACCCACACATGCCATCGTACAGGTCAAATGGTGGTTTATTTCAGTCTTCTTCCTATTGGGGGTTCCTAATAACGCTACAGTGAACATCTTTCTTCTGCCTCCACACACACTCACAAGTTTTTTCCTTAGGGTCTTCAGAAATAAAATACAGTGACAGTGCCAGATAATCTCCAAAGGGCTGAGGCCAAGCAGAGTCAGCCTACCCCTAGTGCTGAGAGAGGCATTGTGGTGGATGTTTGTGTGTATGGGCACACGATCCTTAGACTGAGCCTCAGAGCAGTGGTTTCCATGCTTCAACCCATGTTTAGCTTGTACATTCTTTATAGTCGTTTCTCAGGGTCACTGCTCACTGTACAATGGGCTTAAATGATAATATAACAATACGTAGCTTCGTGCCTACTCATCTGGCAGGAGACCTCAGTGTTTGTTTTGAGTCTTGGATGGTGAGCACAGATTAGAGAGAGAGAGGAAGCAGGTTAAGCTTAGAAATTATTTGACCTTGAGTTTCAGTCTCCCATACTTCATAAAACCAGGGTGATGAGAACAGATCCATCTCCCAGGATTGTTACGTTGAGAGGAAAGTTTATGCATCCAAAGCGGTCAGCAGGGGCTGACACTTGGGGGATGCTGGAAGCTGTCTGGTCTAACAGGCCTCTGCAGGCAGGCAGATGAGAACAAGGGAGGGGTGGGGGATGATGTGCAGACAGAGGGAGAACTTGCTTCAAGCTCTCTAAATAGTGAAGTCAGGGCTTGAATTCAGGTTCGAGTCCAGAGCCAAGGTTCTACCCCACACTGCCCATATCACAGCCCAATGAGGCTAGAGATTTTCTGCCCCCTATTATTACAGTCCTGGGACATTCCTCTGCTAATCTGACCTTAAGTTCCGATAGATCCCTCCCATAGTGCTGTCTTTGATCTTGGTTTGAGGTCAGTACCTACCCCCTGGTGGCAACTTCCAGAAGTGCAAGGCTTAGCCTATGTGGGTTCTCTGATGCTACCCTGGCAACGGAAGGATGTAACTCTCAGTGGATGAGTCCGTTCAGTGTATCTCTCCTGTTTCCAGATGCCTCCCTCACAAGTTCATTTACTTTAAAGACATGGCTCTGCTGTGTTGACTAGGATGCACTGGAACTCACTATGTAGCCCAGGCTGTCCCCACACCTGTGGCAAGCCTTCTGCCTCACTCACCCTCCTGAGTGTTAAGATTAAGATAGGAGCCCACTTTCCCAGCTACAGCTCATTGTTAAAATATTATGAGAGGCCAACCACAGTGGTGCATACCTGTAAGCTTTGTACTCTGAAGGCATTGGCAGGAGAGTCAGGAGATCAAGGCTAGCCTCTGCTACCTTGTAAATTCAAAGCCAGCCTAGGTTACAAGAGACTTAAAAACAACCCTCTCCCACCAATAAAACTCCCAACACCTGTGATATGGAGGAACTCCAGCCATCTGCTTTCTCAACTGCTGCACGAAGGTGGACACTGTAGGTCAGTTCCAAACCAACGTACAAACTAAACTAAGCCACCAGCATTTGCTCTGTGTGCCAAGTACTTACACGGCATCTCCTTTGACCCTTCAGAATGGCCCAGTGACATGGGAGACCGTCTTTGTTTCACACATGACAGCTCACAGGTTACATGGTGCACTCAAGGCTGACCTGCCAGCTAACAACTTGGTTCTGGTCACTTCCTGGCCATTTCTGTCTTGGGGAGTGGCTGAGGGAACAGCTGTGACCTCACAGGCTCTAACGTGTTCTCTCTCTCTCTCTCTCTCTCTCTCTCTCTCTCTCTCTCTCTCTCTTTCTCCTTCCTTCCTTCCTTCCCTCTCTCTCTTTCCCTCCCTTCCTCCCTACCACAGATTTTGTGGGCACTACAGTAAGTTCTGTGCTGCGGCCAGGAGGTGATGTCTCTGGTTGGGGAGTCCTACCATGCCCTGTTGCTCACACACAGGGACCCTGAAAACCAGGATTATAGACCAGGAGTTGGCCTGACCTCAGCATATCCTGTCTGCTGCCCTCTCATTCCTGCGTTCAAGCTCCAGACCCAAATCTCGAACTGATTGCACATGGACCTCCGGGCTCTGAAGAGAGGCAGGGGCTGGGCAGCAGCCTGGCAGAAAGTAGAGGCCCTTGAGATCCTGAGAGAGCCTGATTCTGGCCCTGCCTCCACTGGACCTAGTGGAGCCTGGGTCTCCCTCTCTGGTCCCTTGGTTTCCTTCTCTCCTGTGTAGACTAGCTGGAGGTCCCTGAGGATCCCCAGGGAAAGGCAACTCTGCAGTGCAAGCTCCTTGGACCCCTTCAATCTGGAGGGCTGCCTGCTGTGTCCTTGCCTGTCAGTCCTGATCTCCTAAAGAGACTTACTTACTCAAGACACTGCCCCAGGAGGGCCAAACTCTTTCCTACTTTATTTTTATTTGCTGATGATGGTCCCACCACATCTGCCACAAAGTTCCAGGTGCCACCAGCCCCCCAACGGGGCCTCCTCTGCCTCCCTCAATCAAGCCTGCACCCAGCTCTCAAAGGAACCTGAGCAGTGCAGGGGGAGTAAAGATAGGGTCTTCCTTCCTGCTTCTGGGAGTCCCTCGTCACCTCAGAGTCTGAGGGGGGAGACATGGGCTCTGGAGGCTGTGGGAGGAAGCAGCAGCTGGAGTTTGCCAACATTCCAGCCTGGGGCTGGCCTGGCTTCTTCCCTACTGGGATATCTCACTGGTAACTTGCTCCTCAAGCCTGGCCTGTTTTGTACAGCATAGACTTCTCAGGCCCATTGTCAGGGTTGGTGGCTGTGGAGAGGGGGCACAGGGGTGGGGACTTACCCCCTCTCCTTTTCATGCTTCCTACACCCCGGACATCTGCCAAGGGCAGAGACTGTCTTGCGTCTTTGATACTTTTCTGCCTAACTTGAACTTGCAGGTCACCTCTGAACAGGGTACCCTTGTCCCCACCCCAGGCCCTGTTACCCTGTCCCTGCCTCTTTCTCCTCTTTGCCCACTTCTCGCCTTGCGATAAGCCCAGGGTCTGCAACTTCATGGGCAGTGCTTGGAGCTGAGGTAGGTGTGTGTGTGTGTGTGTGTATGAGTGTGTGTGTGTGTGCACACTTGAGAGTGTTCATACGTGTGCGTGTACATGTGCGTGTGTATGTGTTAGGGAAGGCAGATGAGAAGATCTCTCTTCCTCTCTTGCTATGGGGAGCTACTCCCTCCCCCTTAGCAGAGAGAAAATGAGGGAGATTCCAGGTGGTTTTTTTGTTGTTATTGTTGTTTTGGTTTTTATTTTGTTGTTGTAGTTTTTGACCATCCTTGGTTACCTTACGGATCTGGTGGCAGAGCCATCTAATTAATCATAGACAAGCCTTCAGTCCCCAGGGGAAGGGTGGCAGACTAGCTTCATCTAACATAATGTCTCCTAGGGCACGGCCTGCTGCCTGGTCCTTGTATCGAGGGATGTGTGCCTGCTATAGGCTGAACAGGAGGGTTATTACTTCTGTGTGTTTTGTAGGCCTCAGCCAGAGTGGAAGAGTGGCCAGTCCATGAGTTTGCTGTCCTTGTGTTCATTTTCATGGGACTTGGAGCTGAGTTAGGATTCCTGAGCAAGGCCCATGACCCAAGGCTGCCCCAGTAGGACCCTAACTGGAATCTGATGCTGGTTCCCGGCAGGATTCCTGACACTTGGAATTTTCCAGATCCCATCTCCACATTGTCTCCTCTCTCCTCCAGGGTAGACACCTCCTCCCAAGCTTTGTCCACTGCCCTTGTGTTCCCCGACACTTGTCCCTGCCTGGTCTCTTCCTGGAGCCAGAGTACTGGAGCCATCTTCAGCAGGTAGCCAGGAGACTGGGAATGCACAGGGAGGGTAGGGGAGCCTTGTCAGAAGGAGAAGGGAGCAGGAAGTCAGTTCCTCAGCTTCAAACCAGAGGAGAAGGTCCAGGTAGTGACGAGAGGGGCAGGAGCAGGTGACTGACTGGGAAGTGGGCGAGGCAAAGATGAGACAGGAGACAGGCATGGAAAGGGAGGGATGGTGGGAGAGAGAGAGAGAGGAGAGACAGAAAGAGAGAGAGAGAGAGAGAGAGAGAGAGAGAGAGAGAGAGAGAGAGAGAGACAAGCAGTGATGGAGAAGGAGAGGTGAACTGGAACAGGGTTTCCATGGATGGACAGCAGATGAAGAAGCCCGGGGAGTGAGACACGGAAGAGTAATTCACAGTGAACAAGAACAAAACATAGAGAAGAAAGTAGTACGGGGTGAAGAAACGCTGGGAGTTGTGGAGGGCAGCCATGTGTGTGCTTGGAGAGTCTGTTTTCCTAAGGACACCTGCTGCCCAAGGGATCCCTCGTGCTTTGGCAGACAGGCTAGAAATGACCCCTTGGAGGACAAGTGGCTCTAGGTCTGCAGCAGCTCTGATCCTTTGGAGAGGACTGTGTGTGTATAAGGGACCGAGCAGGCCAAGCTGTGTTAGAGGCTGGCTAATCAAGATGATGGGGAGGAAGGACACGAGTGTTCTCGCCACCCTCCTCCAGCCAACCGGCTGCTGCTCAGCAGTGCAGCGTGGAGTTTCAGGCTGGCAGGCTGAAGTTTGCAGTCTGCAGGATCCCCAGGGTAGCGTAGGGGAAAGAAGAGAGGTAGTCATGGGGACCAAAGTGTCGCTTTGAAAACTTAGAAGATTAGGGACAGAGGAAACGGATGCTTCAGCCAAGAACTTGGGTGAGGCTCCAGCTGATCTCCCGCCAGTTGGCATGGTACATTAGGGCTGGTGAGCTGGCGTTAGCCTTTGGGAAACTATAGGCTATGGAGATCAGCATCTCTGTTTCTGATCACCAATCAGGAGCTTCCTGACTTTGGGTCCCTGAAAATCCTCAGCCATTTGTGACTGACAGGGAGGCTAGTGTTTGGTGGTACTGGATTTCTTTGCTCCTGGCAGAGTGTGGAGATAGTAGTTATAACTTCAATGGGTCCAGCCTCTGCTCCAGAGTACTGTTTAGACTAGTCTTTGGGGCTTTGAGAAGTAAAACACTGCCCCCTAAGGATCAGAGCTATGGAGGAAAGCTGTCCCAAGGGCATAGGGGTGTGGGAAAGATTGCCATCCTTCTGGGGTCTGCTGGAGCCAAGATGACGGTTTGCAGATGCTGCTTGGGAGAAGGACAGGAAGCTTCTACAAGTTGAGTCCCTCTTGGACGCAGAGGGGCTAGTCCTTCTCCAGCCTCTGGTATGAATTGAAAAAGGGAACCCTTCTTCTCGGAAGGGCTGGACTCCTTCTAGCACAAGAGGCTTCTGGGAGACCCTTGTCTGGCTTGGAGCTAGCTCTTGGGTGGGACAGGAGTACTCCTGAGAAGTGAGCAGCAACGGCCAGCCCTCCCAGGACTCTGACTGGCAGTCCTCCAAGGACCTGTGCTGTGTGTTAGGGTAGCTTGGTATCGTCTGTGCCCCACTAGTAAGTTCTGTCTGAATGTGTCCTTGATGTTCACTTGTCCAATTTGGTAACATTTCTTTTGGTCCCGCCCCCTTCTGCTGCTGCTGGATTTGAGCTTCAGTGCAGGTGGAATGATGTTCAAATAAAGACACAGTTTATATCACCCATGCTGGCTGCTGCTCCTGAACCATGACCCAGGGCCTCGTGGGTGGGATACAGCCCAACTGTTCATATCAATGGCTGTATATTCATGGAGAGCTAATGTCAGTGTGACTTAATGACAGTTTCTGTTACCACGATGTTAAACACACACACACACACACACACACACACACACACACACACACATGCACACGCTCTGGGCCTAGAGATCTCAGAACTCAGAAGACTGAAGCAGGAGGATCATAAATTCATGGTCATACTAGACTAGACTATGTGAAGGGATCTAGTCTCAAGAAAGAAAAGATGTCTGGGTATTTTCAGAGATAACTGTGGCCACGTTGCGAGCAGGAGCCTGGGTCCTGTCTGCATGTCTGCTTTCAGCATCACCTTTCCTCAGGCATCCCTCTCAGCCGTGGGGTTGGGACTGGAGGGATGGCTCAGCAGTGACAGGCAAGGGCTTCTCTTCTAGAGGACCTGGGTTCAAGTCCTAGCTTCAAGGAACATCTGCAACTCTAGTTCCAGGAGATCTGATATCCTCTTGCAGTCTCCATGGGCACCAGGCATGCATATAATATCAGCACATGCATACATGCAAACAAAATGACCTTGCACTTAAAACACAAATTAAAATAAAAAATTAAAAGGCCAGGCATGATGGCACAGGCCTTTAATCCCAATACTTGGGAAGCAGGGGCATGTGAATTTCTGTGAGTTTGGCACTAGCTTGATCTATATATCCAGTTCCAGATTAGCCAGGGAGAGAGAAAGAGAGAGAGAGAGAGAGAGAGAGAGAGAGAGAGAGAGAGAACCAAATTAATTAATTAAAAGTATCTCATAGCCTAATGTGGCTCCTGGTGCTCCAGTCATTGGTCTATGAGCCATTTGAAGCCGCCTGGAAATGCCACAGAACTGAGTCACCTGGCACATGTAACTGAAAGAGGCTGGAAACATTAACTGGGCACATTGCCAACGCAAATGAAACCAGGGTTCTGTGACACGGCAAAAGGAGACACCAGCAGCGGCAGTCTGAACACTTCTGGAGGCACAGTCTTGGTTCTGCATGCAGGACTCTGACCGCAGTAACAGCGCCACTCTTCTGTGCCTGTGGGGACTTGAAGAAGTCAGAATACCTATTTCTAGAACAATATTTACACAAAGGGAAGAAAAGAAAAGTCCACACTGAGATGAGAATACCGACATTAGCCGCATTACACAGGGTGGTCAGGTGATCGGGAAACGTGTGGAAGCTGCCCTGGGGACCACACACCGCAAACAAAGACCCATTCTAAAGGTACCTCTGGATGTGGAGATGAACATATCAAAACAGGGCAGGCTCCGCTAAATGCCAGCTTTTTGTGGGTGTTCTTAGGGGAGGTACCTAACATGGCTACTAGTGGAGTGCATGTATCAGGATGAAATTTTATTGTGTGGGAATGAGCGACAGGCAGGCCACAGCGGAAGAGAAAGCAGCTTGAGCGACAGGTGGGTGGATTATCTCCCTGGGAGACTGGAAGCACCACAGGGAAAGATGAAGCATGAATGTGAGGTGCAGAAGGGTCAGAGATGAGTGTGGGGGTCCACAGGGGTCTGAGAAAGCTCAGAGTAGTGGAAGGTTACTTAATTATTTGGGAGAGGGCAGACCAGTTTCAACCTGTGTATTCCTGGCTGGCCTGGAACTTACTATGTGGACCAGGCTGATCAGGAACACAGTGATCTCTTTGCCTTTGCCTCCTGACTGTGGAAATTAAAGGTGTTCACCACCAGCCCTGGCAGGAATTGTTTGCTTTTGAGACAGGGTCCTGGTATGTAGCCCTGGCTAGACTGAACTCAAAGCAGTCTTCTGACACCAGCTGGGATTATAGGCAAATGCCACTGTGTCAGCTACGTTTCTCTCATTGTGATAAACCAGCGTGGCCAAGGCAACTTGTAGAAGAAAGAGTTTATTTGAGGCTTTTGGCTCCAGAAGGTTAGAATCCATGGTGTTGGAGCAGAGCAGGTGGCAGGATCCTGGAGCAGGTCTAAGAGCTTGGATCTTGAACTGCAAGCTGAACACAGAACACACTAGGAATGACATGATTTTTTTTTTAAATCTTTAAACCCCACCTCTCGGTGACATACCCTGCCATCAAGGCCACGCTTCTCAGTGACATACCCTGCCATCGAGGCCACGCCTCTCAGTGACATACCCTGCCATTGAGGCCACGCCTCCTAATTCTCTCCAAACAACTTCCAAACGGGGCCAAGTATTCAAATACCGAAGACTCAAACCACCACAGCTACCATGACTAGTTCACGGAAGTATTTTAAACAGGACTCACATTTTCAGGAAGATTCCTTCAGTGTGGTGATAATAAATGGGTCAAAATGTGACATTTTTGGAAGGCTGCAGGGATGGCTCAGTGGTTAAAGCAAGCAGTTAAGTGGTTAACGAGCCTGCTCTTGTTGAGGACAGGGCTCCCAGAACCCACAAAGCAGCTCACAACCATGATGCCCTCTGCTGGCCTCCACGATTGCCAGACACACGTGGTGCACAGACACACATACAGGAGGCCCCCCCCACATATCAATTAATGAAAAAGTAAATTTAAAAAAAATTATTTTTATTTTATTTTTTTAAATATTTTTTAACTAACAAATTTGGGGGCTGGAGAGATGGGTCAGTGATTAAGAGCACTGGCTGCTCCTCCAGAGGACCCAGGTTCAATTCCCAGTTCCCACATGTCAGCTCACAACTGTCTATAATTCCAGTTCTAGAGGATCTTACATACCCTCACAGACATACATGCAGGCAAAACACAAATGCACATAAAATAAAAATAAATAAAAATTTGAAAAAATACATTTTAAAAAAGAAGGCAGATTTTTGGATTGAGAGATGGCTCTGTGGGTAAAAGTGACAAATGTCAAGCCTGGTGACTTGAGTTGGATCCTTAGGACCCACATGGCACAAGGAGAGACCCAACTCCCAAAGTAGTTATGTGACCTTCACATGTGCACGGTGGCTATGCCCTCCTTTAGAGATAGACAGATAGACAGACAGATAGATAGATAGACAGACAGACAGACAGACAGATAGGTAGATAGATAGAGATGTAAAAAATTTTAAATATGGAATGCTTCACAAATTTGTGTCATACTTGCACAAGAGTCATGCTAATCTCTACACTGCTTGGAGTTTAGTAGCTGTACTGTCAAAGTTGAGATGATACAATTCAAAGAGGAGCCAGTTTGGATGAGAGGGAGCTAGACACCTGGTGTGACATGAGGTCACAGCAATAGACCTGAGAGAGGGAGGGCGTTCATGCTCCGGAGTGGAGCTGAGGACAGTTGGTAACTGGTTTGGGGATAAAAGATACAGTGTCAGTGACATTGAGGAAGACAGGGAATTTGAAAAAAAAATTTTTTTTTTTGAGGGACTAGATCTGCTAAGATGTCAAGAGACTTACCTGATCAGTCTATTTGTGGGAGGCTGTCCTGACAGATGTGGGCCATGGCCATCAGCACCCGGGTCATAGTTGCAATCAGTAGTGTACATGGGTCTACCCAATGTGACTGACTGTACAGGGTAAAGAGAGCTGCTAGGAGAGGCAAGAAGATGCCTGGTATAAAGGCCAGTCAGAGGAAGAGATGTATACAGAGAGGACAGAAGTGTACCAACTCGTGAGAGAATGTCAAGTGTGCTGCTATGGAAACCAAGGATGAACAGAGAGATCCAGCATTAAGGGGCTGACAATGAGGCCACCAGGAAGTTGGTAGGAACATTGGGGACAGCCAAAGTGAGGTTTGTTTGGGGCAAGAGCAGTTGGTGACACAGTGGAGATTATGCCTCATCTGGCAGAGAGGGAGAACTAAGTGCCAAGGGTTCCTTCATGATCCGCTAAGTGACACATGACCCAGCTGGGGATGAGAACCAGCTTTTTACCTGGAGGAGGCAACAGTCACTAAGTATGTGGGTATTTTCAAAGCTCACAGGTGTGGGGAGGGTATGGGAGAGAAGACTACAAAAGGGGCCAGCTCTAGAGGGGTGGGAGCCAACCCAGAGGGCAGAGGTGGGGGCTGAAAAGATGTCGTTTGGGGTTAGAGTTGGAGCTCTGGCCTGTTGAAGTCTATGTTCTCAATGAACCAAGAGGGTGAGATAACCATAGAGGTTAGAAATGGATGCTCAAGTAGCTGAGTCTGAACCAGGCCTGGCAGCTGGCTGGTCAGTGATGGGAGGGAAAGCTGAGGAGGGAACAGGTCTGCCCTGAGATCTGGAGTGAATGTCAGACTAGGAAGGCCTGGAAAGAGGCTTGTGGAAGGAGAAAATAGAGGAACTAAGGATCAGGAGTCTGTCTCTCTCCCTCCCTCCCTCCCTCCCTCCCTCCCTCCCTCCCTCCATCCCTCCCTTCTTCCCTCCATCCCTCCCTTCCTCCCTCCCTCCCTCTCTCTCTGTCTCTGTCCATCTGTCTGTCTGTCTGTCTCTCTCTCTCTCTCTGTCTCTCTCTGCTTCTGCCTCTGTCTCTCTCTGTTTCTCTCTTTGTCTCTCTGTCTCTCTGTCTCTCTCTGCCTCTCTGTCTCTCTGTCTCTCTCTCTCTGTCTCTCTCTCTGTCTCTCTCTGTCTCTCTCTCTCTCTCTCTCTCTCTCTCTCTCTCTCTCTCTCTCTCT
>NW_021620588.1:1328030-1466345 GCF_004785775.1 Grammomys surdaster
TCTCTCTCTCTCTCTCTCTCTCTCTCTCTCTCTCTCTCTCTCTCTCTCTCTCTGTGTGTGTGTGTTGTTTTGTTGCCTTTTTCAGGACAGAGTTTCTGTCCTATAACAGCCTTGGCTATCCTGGAACTCACTCTGTAGACCAGGCTGCCCTAGAACTTACAGAGATCTGCCTGCCTTTGCCTGCCTCTGCCTCTGCCTCTGCCTCTGCCTCTGCCTCTGCCTCTGCCTCTGCCTCTCTGCCTCTTTCTCTGCCTCTCTCTCTCTGCCTCTCTGCCCCTCTCTCTGCCTCTCTTTCTGCCTCTCTGCCTCTCTTTCTGTCTCTCTGCCTCTCTCTCTTCCTCTCTGCCTCTCTCTCTGCCCCTCTACCTCTCTGCCTCTCTGTGCCTCTGCCTCTGCCTCTGCATCCTGAGTGTTTGAATTAAAGGTGTGTACCACAACCACCTGGGACTGAGGTTTTTGTGAAACAGAAGGAAGGACAAGAGACTATGAGGACAGACCTCAGACAATCACCTGAATATTCCCAGGAAGATTTTGAGAGGAACCTGTATACACTGTTTCCCCCAATTTGGGGGAGAAGTGGTATAAGTTAGCCTGGAGGGCCAGGCACTACAAAGCAGCCTGACGACACAGAGGTTTGCTAGAGAACGAAAAGGTAATGGTGACAAAAGAGCCTAGAGTGGGGGTTCTCAACCTGTGGGTCAGGACCCCTTCGAGTTGAACAACTCTTTCATAGAGGTCACCTAAGACTGTCGGAAAACACAGCTATTTACATTATGATTCACAACAATAGCAGAATTGCAGTTATAAAATAGCAATAAAAATAATTTATGGTTGGGGTTACCACAACATGAGAAATTACATTAAAGGGTTGTGCGTCACTAGGAAGGTTGAGAACCACTAAGCTAGAGGAAGCAGTAAAAGACCCAGAGCCTCAGGAGGGAGGGTATTTTAATCTTGTGGACAAGATGCAACTGTCTGGGAAATCTAATGAGAACCTTGACACAACCAGACGTGAGGGATTCAGGAGTTATTTAAAAGGCATGTAAGGATAAGGTAGTGTGTGTCTTGCAATCCCATCTCTTCCCACAAGGGAGGGAGAGGCAGGAGAATCATGAGTTCAAGGTCATTCGTGGCTAGGAAGAAGGGAGAAGGAAGCAAGCCTCACCTATATGAGACCCTGTCATGCACACACACACACCCACACACCCACGCACATGCACTCACACGTACACACTCACTCACACACACACACATGCACTCACACACACGCATGCACTCACACACATACACACGCACACACACACACATGCACACGCACATGCACATGCACTCACATACAGTCTTCAGTGGAAATGAGATCCTAATAGAGCCAATGGGTGAGATGAAGGAGGTGAGGCTTACCTATAAAGGAGAAGGGTGTTCTGAAAACACAGCAGACAGGTTGTGTGAGAGAAGAGATCTGGGAGAAGAGGCTGCAGGGCAAGAAAGGTGTTGGGAGCACACATTTATTCTGGGAGGTCAGTCCTGTGGTGACACATGCACTAGGGTAGGTTGATGCTGGCTGCTGGCACCCTAACAGATGGAGCCCGGCTGCAGGATTCACTGGGTGGACTGGAATGTCTTCAAATTCATTACCTCACTCAACAAAGCCCTCAGTGAACATCCACCCTGGTTAGGCACCTAGGCCCGAGGTGGACAGAAACACACCACTTGTGGGTTTAATCAACCACCTCAGGCCAATTTCTAGTGGCTTGTCATTGATTAAGCATTACAGAGATACAGCATAAAACAAATGCACAAGTTAATGAGCTATAAAACACCCCTTCTTTCACCATCAAAGAGAATCCTGTGAGGCACCCCAGGAGCCCTTTGTGTGAAGAACGGCCTCAGTATTTTCTTCAGAGAGACTGTGGCTTGACTTGTATGGTAATTGCTTCCCAGGTATTTATTTATGTTTTCTGTTTATGCTCCAACTGAAACTCTCAAAAATATAGCTTGTCCCTTTTAAAAATGAACTATCTTTCTCCACTTATGTGAGACTAAGCATCCAAAGTGGAATTTGTCTGGCTTCCCTCTTGCTGGGTAATTCTTTTTATGCTTTTAAAAATATTTATTTATAATGTGTGTGTATATACCTTTGGGAGTTTATGTGTACAAAGTATATGCAAGAGCTCGAAGAAGCTGGAAGAGGGCATCAGATCCCCTGGGCCAGGAGTGACAGGGATTGTGAGCCACCATGTGGGTGCTGGGAATTGATCCTGGGTCCTTTAGAAGAGCACTAAGTGGTCTGAATTGCTGAGCCATCTCTCCAGGCTTGGTTTATATTTTTGTTTGTTTGCTTAGTTGGTGGGTTGCTTTTTTAAAAACCAGGTATCGCTCTGATGTTCTGGTTGGCCTAAAGCTCTCTATGCAGACTAGGTGTGTACTTGGCAGTGATATCACTGTGTTTGCTGCCCAACTGCTAGGATGACGGGCGTTCAATAGTGTGTGAAGACTCTCTTGTTGTGTAGTTGGGTTTTGCCTTTTGTTTTGTTTTGTTTTTATTAAATTTCAAGCAATTTGGTAATTGAACATAGATGCTTAGTCAAACTCAAATGTGTATATGTGTTTTACATTTTCTATTCTGTGTGTATGGGTGTTTGGCTGCATGTATGTTTGTGCACCACGTGTATGTCTGGTATCCACATTGGCCAGGACATCAGATCTGATGGAACTGGAGTTACAGATGGTTGTGAGCCACAATGTGGAAGCTGGGAATCAAATCCAGGTCCTCTGGAAGAGCAGCCAGTGCTCTCAACCACTGAGGCATCCCTCCAGCTGCTGATACGCACCAAGGCAACTCTTATAAAGGCAAACATTTTACTTTTTTTTTCTTTTTTTTTTAGTTTTTGGAGACAGGGTTTCTCTGTGTAGCCCTGGCTGTCCTGGAACTCACTCTGTAGACCAGGCTGGCCTTGAACTCAGAAATCCGCCTGCCTCTGCCTCTGAGTGCTGGGATTAAAGGCATGCACCACCATTGCCTGGCTAGGAAAACATTTTAATTGAAACTGGATTATAGTTTCAGAGGTTTAGTTCATTATTACCATGGAGGGAAACATGGCAGCATGCATGCAGACATGGCACTAGAGAAGGTGTAGAGAGTTCTACATCTTGATCTGAAGGCAGTAGAAGGTGACTGACACATTGGGTGTAGTTTGAGCACAGGAAGACCCAAAGCCTGCCCCCACAGTGCCACACTTCCTCCAACAATGCCACACCTACTCTAACAAGGTCCTACCTCTAATAGTGCCACTTCCTAGGGCCAAGCATTCAAACACATGAATCTATGGGGGGCATACCTATTCAAACTACCACATTCCATTTCCTGGCCCACATAGGCTTGTAGCCACAATACAATGAAAAATGCAGTTAGTTCAACTTCAAAAGTCCCATAGTCTCACCAGTTTTGTAAGTCCAAATTTCAAAGTCTCTTCTAAGATTCATGCAATCTACTAACCATAACCCCCTATTAAAAAAAAAAACAAAACAAAAACCAGACCACATACTTCAAAACATTTAACAGCCTAGGATATATATTTCTGTTCTGAAATGGAGCAGAGTAAGGAAATACTGGACCAAAGAAAGATGGAAAACTAGTTGGACAACTCCAAAGACTTCATCCACTTGTCTGATGTCAAAATATTCTTCGGCTCTCCTACTCCTTTCAGCTTTGTTGACTGCAATACACTTCTTTATCTTGGGCTGGTTCCACTCCAGAGTTTTCCTCAGCAGGGATTCCACGGCTCTGGCATTTCTAACACCTTAGTCTCCAAGGGAGTCCAGGCTTCACTTTCAGTGCTTTATGCAATGGCCTCTCTGGGCCTCCATGCAGGGACACCCCTGCCACACAACTGGCCTCAGCACTTTCCTTACTTTTGCTGCTAGCTGGGGCTGGAAAATGGCTCCCTTGTTTAATTGCATCTTCACCAGCCTTCTGGTTTCCTTCACTGCCTCAACTTGGGTATTCTGGAACTTTCTCTGTAGACCAGGCTGACTTTGAACTCAAGAGATCTGCATGTTTCTGTCTTCTGAGTACTGGGATTAAAAACATGTAGAACCACTCCTGGACCTAAGATTTTCTTTAATCTTTTTACAGAAATTGGAAGTTTAGCTGGGTGGGGCTTGCCTTGATTACCACTACCCTTTATTCAGCATGCAGTTTTTATTTAACCTACTTATTTCCTTGAACACAGGATTTAGCCTGATGCCCTTTTCACTGTAGTCTTTATTATAAGTATGACCATTTATAACCACAGGCTGTTTCTAAATTTCCTCTGCAAATGCAATTAATCCAAAGCCCTTTAATTTAGCTTCAGGCAGATTTTTTTGGACAAGGGCAAAAAGCAGGTACATTCTTCACCAAAATATTACAAGAATGATCCCTAGCCAACATACAGAACTTCTTGTCCTCAGCACCACTGTCTTCCATGTTCCTACTAGGATGGCCTGCTGGGCCTCACTTAAAGCATTCAACTGCGTTTCTAGTCCACAGTCCAGAGATCTATATTCCTCCAAACAAAAGCATGGTCAGGGATATCACTCCTGGTAGCAAATTCTGTCTTGTTTTGGGTTTTATTGCTGTGAAGAGACACTATGACATGGCAACTCTTACAAAGGAAGCATTTTAATTGGGGCTGGCTTATAGTTTGAGAGGTTTAGTCCATTATTATCATGGCGGGAAACATGACAGCATGTAGGCAGACATGGTGCTAGAGGAGTTGAGGGTTCTATTTCTTGATCCAAAGGCATCAGAAGAAGACTGTGTGCCACACTGGGTATAGCTTGAGCATAGGAGACTAACAAAGCCCACCCCTACAATGTAATGCTTCTTCCAACAAGGCTACACCTACTCCAACAAGGCCACTCCCTATAGGCCAAACATTCAAACAGCTGAGTCATAGGTATGGGAGCCATACCTATTCAAACCATCACTATCTGCAATCAAGAAAACGTCTCATAGACATTGACCATAGGTCAGTCTGACGGAGGCAACGCCTCAGCTAAGGTTTCCCCTTCCCAGGTGACTCTAGTGTGTTGACAAAAATTAATCACATATGTATTTTCCCCCTAATTTGTAGCTTCAATTATCTTAGGACAGTTTTCTTCAATTGTAGCTTTTGTTGTTCTCCAGCCTCTTTGGTGCTATTGTTGAAATTCCTATGACACACAAAATGGTGTCGTGTGTTAGCTGTCTTTAGTATTTGTCACTTAAATAAGCTTTATTTAAAGTAGTTTTACATTCATGGCAAAGATAATGGAAAACATTCTTCATATTCCTACCTGATGCAGAGCCATCACTACCAAATGACATCCTGGACAGGTGTGGCGGTTGGAATATTCTTGGCCCAGGGAGTGGCACTACTAGGAAGTGTGGCAATGTTGGCATAGGTGTGGCCATGATGAAGGAAATGTGTCACTGTGGGGGTGGGCTTTGGAGGTCTTATCCTATGCTCCACCCCTTGTGGAAGAAAGCTTCCTCCAAGCTGCCTGAGGATGCCAGTCTCACCTGGTTGCCTTCTGATCAAAATGCAAGAATCTCTCAGCTCTTTTTCCAGCACCATGCCTGCCTGCATGCTGCCATCTTTCCTGCTATAATGATAATAGGCTAAACCTCTGAAACTGTAAGCCAGACCCAATTAAATGTTTGTTTTTATAAGAGTTATTGTGGCCATAGTGTTGCTTCACAGCAATGGAAACGCTAAGACAATGATTGTCATTATAATTAGAAAAAAGTTTAAAGACACCTGTAGGGTATTTGGCATAATCTAATACCTCTCTGGGAGTGTCAACTTTGCATAGTGAGATTATGAATTTAAAACATGCTGCTCTGTTGAGCTTTGATGCTGCAGATAATGCTGAAAAAATTATCTATGGCCTGAGGTTAATATTTCCATTTTAGTCAAACCTCAGGAATGGCATATATAGCTTGATCAGGCTAGCCCTTCTTGTCCTGGGAATACTTTCATTCCTGCCCATCGTGTTAAAGCTTGTCTCTAACTATATCAACATGTTGGCAGCCAAAGTACATGACTCAAAACTGAAAATGGATCCCCCAGACAGAGTTATTAATCTATCAGGCTGGCAAGGCAAGGATGGGTAAGATTCTGCACAGAGCCTTACCAACCTAAGACAGAAGTGCATTGTTTATGATAATGCATATTCCACTATGGTAAGGAAGGCTTTCTTGTCAGAATGACCTAAGAAAGGCTCAGTCTGGTTTTATGCAATAAAAAGGGGGAGATGTGGAGAGCTTTTGGGGCTGTCTGGCAGGAATCTGTCATTGGCCAAGGACAAGGAAATGGGCTCCTTGGCAGGAATCTGACATTGGGCTGGAACAAAGAAGTAATTTCAGGCAGAAATCTAAATCTTAAGCTAGAACAAAGAAGTAGGCTTCAGGCATGAAAATGACTTTGGACTAGGACAGGGAAGTATGCTCAAAGATTTTGATCATCCTGATAAGCCCTTAGAAATAGTGATCACAGGAGTGATCACGGGATTCTGTTTATTGTCCTGCATGATCTTTGATTATCTGGGTTTATTGTCTTCCTTGTTCCTAGACTAGTTTCATCTATCGTATTGCTAGTTCCTTAACCTAGAACTGACCTGAATACTTGCATGTAATTTAAACAGTATAAAGGCAAAAAGGAGGAGGAGAGATGGGATCGGGGATTAATGGGTGGGGGGAGTGGGGAAGGGGGATGGCATCTGAAATGTAAATAAATATCGAATAAAAAAAAGACAACAGGACTACTCAGTTCATGAGTCTATACTGACATTTTATTATATGAAGTTCACAGTTCACACTATGGTCTCATGCCTTATATCCTGTGAATTTTGAGAAAGATATGTCACATATCCACTTGTGCATCAAACAAATAAACCAAGTTTCCCTTCCCCCAAACTATTCCCATCTCTCCCTGTCTTTCAGCACCTCATCCTTTTACTGCCTCCCCAGTCCTACCTTTCCCAGACTATCACAGATGGAACCGTACACTATGTTGTTTCAGATTAGCTTTTTTCACACAGTAAAATCCCAGCCCTTGGGAGCAGAAGCAGGTGGATCTCTGCGTTCAAGGTCAGCTTGACCTACAGAATGAGTTCCAGGACAGCCAAGGCTTTACAGAGAAACCTGTCTTGAAAAACAAACACATTTAAGGTTCTTCTCTGTATGTGGCTTTCCATGACCTAGAGAAACTATATATTCAGAGTACCAATATTTTACATATATATACAGTCTAAGACTTGCCACATCCAACACATTTCTTATTTTCATTTTTGTGGTGAGAACATTCTGGTTTCTTCTCTAAAACAAATTCCAAGCCATCATTTTTACACTGGTTCTGGATAACTTACTCATGCTGAAGGTTAACACATTTTCCCATCCTGTGAGCTCTGACAACCACCCATCTGCTTTTGACCTGCCTCTTTTAGATTCCACATATAAGTAAACTTATGCAGTATTTGTTGGTAGCTGGCTTTTTTTTTCTCTTGACAGCATTTTGTTGAATCTTTAGGGGTTTCTGTATGTAAGGTTAAATCACCCTGTGTACCAATGTGTACTCGAGGTTGGCCCACAACTCAGGATCCTTCTAACTCAGCCTTCCAAGTGCTTGGATTATGTGTGTTAAACATTTATTGGTGTTTGTTGTGTGTTTTTCCCCTTCCCTTATCCCTTTGGTACCACTTGCTCAGGCCCAAAGGTTTGTTTGTTTGTTTATTTATGTAAGCACACCGTAGCTGTCTTCAGACACTCCGTAAGAGGGCATCAGATCTCATTACGGATGGTTGTGAGCTACCATGTGATTGCTGGGATTTGAACTCATGACCTCTTGGGATTGACTCATGACAATCAATGCTCTTAATAGCTGAGCATCTCACCTGCCCTTATTGGTGTGTTAATGCTGAGTATAACATATACCCCACTTGATTGGGATGCATTGCTATCCCACCAATATGCTGAATCCAGCTTGCAAGCATCTCACTTGGTATGGGAAGAAGATACATTTTTCAGGAAATTGTCATATTATTATAAAGGAACTGCCCTCCAGAAATGAGCCTCTGTTAGCCTCCCTGGGATTTATTTTCATGTTTCTATTTGGTTATTCTGTATGTATATGATGGTACTTCACAACTTTAGTTTCCAATTCTCTCAGGATATACGCTGAACATCTTTCAAAACATGTTACTTGCTGTGTGCATATACAGCAATATCTGTTCCAATCTTTTGCCTGTTTTGGTTTTGTTTGTTGTTTTTCGAGACAGGGTTTCTGTGTAGACCTTGCTGTCCTGGAACTCACTTCTTAGACCAGGCTGATCTCCAAACCGGAGATCTGCCTGCCTCCCTCCCCACCCCACCTTTGGATCAGAGATGACTCTGTGGGTTCAGGAGCTCGCCGCCTATTCTGATGATCTCAGTTGGAGCCTTGAGATCCACATGGTGGAAACACCTTTTGCCAAGTCATCTTCTGACCTCCACATGTGCACAATGGACATACATGTGTGTACACACAGAACACAGAGACATAAATGTGGAAAAGTTACAGTTAAGTAAGGTTTCCTGACCTAGTGTGTCTACCTCCACAGTGTCAGCATCGCAGGTGTGTGCCACCATACCCAGCTCTCCTTTCTTTTGTAGATGGATGCCCAGTTATCCCAGAACCATTTGTTGAAACGACTGTCTCTTCTCTATTGCTTTGCATCTTTTTTTTTGTTTTTTTTTGGTTTTTCGAGACAGGGTTTCTCTGTGTAGCCCTGGCTGTCCTGGAACTCACTCTGTAGACCAGGCTGGCCTCGAGCTCAGAAATCCGCCTGCCTCTGCCTCCCAAGTGCTGGGATCAAAGGCGTGCGCCACCACTGCCCGGCTGCTTTGCATCTTTTTAAAGGTCAGATGAGCACACTTGTGTGGCGACTTCTGACTTCTGTTCTGTTCCAGTGATCAGTTTGTCGACTGTTCCATACTAACACCATCATCGTGATTACTGTAGCTTTCTTTACAGGTGATGAAGTTAGGTCGTAGGAGTCCAGAAATAACCTGCTGGATTCTAATTTAGATTACATTAATCTACAGCTTAGAAAAACTGATATCACCACACCCTGCCATCCTACCATCATACATGAGACATCTCATCCCACCACTAACTCAGGTCTTTGACTTCTTTGCCGGTATCTTATGGTCCCATATGGACCATCTCCCAGTTGGATTCTACCTACATATTTCATTTTATAAACGAATGTAATTTAAGTGTATGGGTGATATGCTCCAAGACCTTCAGTGAGTTCTTGAAATTACAGATGATACTGGATACCTAGATGCTCCTCACTTACGACAGTTTAATTTATGACTCTAACTTCACAATATTACAACAACTATTCCATTCTTCATTTTCAGACAGCATTAAATCCCACTAGGCATTTGATACTTTATTGTAAACCAGGCTTCATGTTAGGTAATTTCCCCAACTGAAGGCTCATGTACGCATTCTGAGAAAGGCTACGGTAGGCCAGGGTAACCTATGATGATCAACTGGTTAAGAGTATTAAAAACATTTGCCTTACACTATTTTCAACTTATATTTTTGAGAATTTCCCCTGCATGTTATATCTGTGTACCGCAGACCTGAAATACCCACAGAGAACATCAGACTGCCTGGGACTGGAGTTACAAATGGTTGTGTGTCACCAACCAAGTGCTGAGAAATTGAACTGGGGTCCCTGGGAACAGAAGTGCTCTTAACCTCTGAGCTGTTTACTCCTTTTAATAGGAGTTAAGTTTGCTTACACTTGAAGACAGGAGGCATGATATGACAAGATTTCCTCTCAATGAGGGTACTCTCCTTTTTTGGTATGTGTGTAAAAAATTAATAAAATATATAGACTGAAAATCTGAGTTCTTTAAATTTGGCATAGAAATTTCACATCAAATTGTTTCTCTCCTGAGTTAGGAAAAGGAGTTACTAAGTATTCTTAGATAGAACATTCTGAATTTTATGGGATAATCCTAGTAGCACTAGTTTCTAAAATACTTAAGGGAATTTCTGTCCTCCCCAATTCTATTTTTTAACTTTTTTTCTGCCTAATTTCCTTTCCATAAGGAGTTTTAGTGTGAAGTTCTTTCCTGGAAGTTAGCAACAGGTTTTGCAGTGAACCTAACTGGGCTTCCTTGACACATACTGCAAACTCCTCAATTTGATCCACCACTCTCAAGCTGCTACTGTCTGCTCTAGTGCCACCTAGAGATGACTAATTTCTGCTGTAAACTTGTTACTTTTCGGTTTTGTTGCAATAAACGCTGTTATGAAACATGTCGTCATTTCAGAACTGCTACAAAGTAGGTTTTAAATGTAGGGGCAGGTAAAAATATAGGAAGCCACTTTTTTTTTTTTTTGGTGACTACTCTTTCCTCCAAGAATTCATCTGAGCCTTATCATGCATCATGGAGGCTGTTTCAGTGCAGTTTTGAAGCAAATGGCCACTCGTTAGGAAAACTCTGTAGAGTGTTCTAGAGGTCAAAAGGGCAAGAGTAGTGGGAAAGGCAGCAGCCAGGTGTACGAACAGTTTGGGCCTGTGGTATTTCTAGTGGTTTTCACATTTTCCTTGGTAGGCAGTAAAATTTCCACAAAATGACTTGGATATTTCTAACTTTTAAAAATTAAGAAATTGCGAATCCTCATTACATTCTGTTAAATGTAAATGATAACCAATGACACGGGCAGTAGGTTGGTAAGAGTAAGAGTTAGGAGTGTGATGGCTCCACCATGAGACTAGCTTATACCATTAATATCGCTCAGCTTTGGGGCTGGAGATGGCTCAGCCAGTAAGAGCATGGCCTGCTCTTGTGGATCAGGGTTTGATTCCAAACACCCACATGGTAGCTCACACCCATCTGTAACTCCGGTCCTAAGTGATCTGCTGTCCTCTTTTGGGTTAGTGCACACACAGTAAGGCCCCCCCACCCCCCACAGAGAGAGAGAGAGAGAGAGAGAGAGAGAGAGAGAGAGAGAGAGAGATTGATTGATTTAAAGCTCAGCTTCAACTTCTACCACAAGAAGCAAAGCATTCAGTAACACAGCTGGCACTTGATAACAGCAGATACACCAATTTCCAATAAGCAGGTAACTGTTGTACCTTCCGATTAAGTAAAAACACCTTTCATGTCTGTTAGGAAACAGGTTTATTCACAACAGATATCATGAAGTGTGCCTCAATATTGTGTTTCAGTTCTCATTTTCACCTACCTGGGTCCGGCCCGATTCCCTCACTGTAGAGAGCCGTGGAAAGCAGAGACAGCGCTGGCAATCCGATGCTCTCACAAGTTCTGTAATTTACTGTCTTTGTGTAAGGGGAAAGCGCGGGAAGTCACAGCCCTTCCCGGGGCATATAGGATTTTATGGGCAATTAACCAACCAGATATGTACACATCACTCCAGGGGGTATTTAACCAGGACCTACTCGGGGCTCGGGGCCTTTTCTCCCAGCCGGTTTCCACCAGCCAGCCTTTTTCCAGCGGGTCTTTCCTCTATAACATCGTAATAAAGATCTGCTGAAGAACTTTGGTGTCTATGTGATCTCGCTGGCGAGTGCACGCCACCAACACCTCACAAAATTATGACAAATGCTACAATGAACATGAAACTGCTTGTTTTTAAGAAAGAACCATGCAAAGTATTTTCTTCTTATCTGAGGCAGAATTAAGCGGAGGAGGGTGACAGGTATTTTAGGCATTTCTAGAACATCCACTCCAAAATACCCTAGGGATCCTTAGCTTCCAACTACTTTACTTTAGAAACAATAGTTACCATATTTGAATACTTTACACACTCACCAAAACACAGTTGGTTAGAGCTGCCAATCAAATTCACTGCCAATTTCTTAGTGTGTAACTGCAAAATATACCTGATTTCAGGTACTTTTTATCTCTAGCATTGGGTTCTCTAGAGTAACAGAATTTACATAATGAATCTCTTATGTATAGAAAGATGATTAATTAAAATGACTTACAGATAAGGTCCAGTTAACCCAACAGGAAGTCCGAGAATCCAGTAGTTGCACACTCCTCAAGCCTGGATGTCTTATCGGGTCTTCAGTGTACACTGGACTCTTGAAGAAGTAGGCTCTAATGTCAGTCAAAGAATGGATCTGCTAGCAAGGCAAGGGCAAGGAGGCAAGGGCAAGGAGGCAAAGAACAAAGCTTCCTTCTTCTATATCCGGAGAGAAGCTTCCAGCAGAATGTGCTGACCACTTTAGATTAAAAGGTGTATCTTCCTGCCTCAAGTTCCAGATTAAAGAAAGGCATCCTTTTCCCAACTCAAAATATCAGTTAAAGGTGTGCCTTCCTATCTCCATAAAATTCTTATTAGGAGGAGATATTCCTTCTTCAAAATAAAAGTCTCTCGAGTATGCCCTCCATTTTTACATTTTAGATACTCCCAGTTGTAGCCAAGCTGACAACCAAGAACGGCCATCACAAAGGCCATTGCATTGTTTGCCTGAACAACTGTTAATGTCTGGAAACAGTTTTCTCAGTTTCTATTAATTCTTCCTTCAACAGGATCAAGACAATCTTAAGGAGAGTAATTGTAAGAAAACAACGACTAGTAAACCATACAGATCAGGCCACTTTTTTTTGGAGTGGAGCCCCGCCTCCCCAGTCACTAACATCTCAGTTTCAGGTTCAACTCCTTGGAGACTTTTCCTGACCTGACAAACAAGCATGGCTCTTTAGACCAGTGACCTGTCCAGAAAACAGTAACACGGACTGAGGTGTTTTCTAATGGGGAGAAAGTATATACTTTAAATCATCTATAGTTTTTTGGGGGGCACTGCAGCATGATGTTGTGGTTTCTAAGTATACTGGGCCACATTCATAGCTATCCCAGGATATGTGCAGCACGCAAGGGCTTTGGATGGTCTCAGCTTTGGTTGGCCCCATGTAATAGCACCAGCCAGGAGCCAGTTGACTGTTGTGCTTTCTTCTATCTGGCCTCATCAGGGTACTGATCAGGTCAGAGCTGCTTCACAGCCAGTTCCACCTGGTGCTATTGGCTTTGACACTTGCCAACGAAGACAAGTGCTGCCTCTTTTTCATGCAGGCTCTGTGTCAGGGGAATGTGATTGCTTATTTTTCCTTGGGTGCTCCTAGAGTCAGTGTCTTAGGCTGCTGGATGTCACCATGGTGAAAACAAGCACAATAAACTAGAAGTGAATATTAAAATTACACACTTGTGTTTACCTCTCCTCTACACAAAAGTTCTAGGAGAGAAGAGACCTTGCTTTGTTCAGATCCATTTCCATTTTAAATCAGCATAATATCCTTTTACCACAAATAATGGCTAGCATTGCCTTTAAATGAGAAAGATCAATGTCTAGCTGCTGAGTAAATGTCAAGACACTAGGGCACTTCCATGTTGAGTCAGCTTCCAGAGGTGTGTGCTACTACTATAGGTTTGCATGAACACTGGCCTGATCTCAATCACAGATGGCAGAGGACGACGAGTCAGGATTTTTGGCTCTACTCTAGGCAGAACTCCACTAACAGCAACCCAGGACACCAGTCCACCTTGCCTTTGGTCAGGAAAGGTTAAATCAGGGGAAGTGATGTTCCAGAAGTGAACAAATACATTCTTAACATTATGATGATTATGGTTAAGAATTTTATTATCAAAATTATTACATCTCTTGTGAAAGTTCAAATGTTACAGCAAGGTGTAAACACTCCACTTGAGGAAGAAGCGGTGCTCCTTCTCTTCCAAGAGTCCCCCCTCCCCCCACCCTCCCCCCCCAGAGGTCTGGTCTTGACAGCACCCTGCCCACACAGAGTGGCTGGGGTCTCTGCACGTGCCAGGCAGGGTGAGGGCCGCCTGCCCGCTGGCCTCTCCCCTTGGCTTTTAGCCAATGGGAGAATGCAAACCCCAGCCCAAATGGAGAGACATTTACATACGTTTTATATAATATACAAAGAAACCGGCATCCCAGGCAACATGATTTCCACTCCCAATGCTCTCCCAGACTGATGGGTTTGTGGGGAAAACAACAAAAAGTATTATGCTGAGGGTTCAGCATTAAAAACAAATAAAACCAAAACAAATTCTCCCCTCATTTGAGCAAACACCTGATTTCAATTTTGAAAAGTGAAATTTTGTAACAGTCACACACAAAGAGAGAAGACTGTGCATATGATAGTTGTAGGTCAGGGTAGAAAAGAAGGAGATGAAAGATCTAGGGAATGGGAAAGAAAACAATTAGAGGTAAGGAGGGAGACTCACAGTATATCTTGTCCAAAAGAAGTACGGTCCACTGCAGCACCAGGGATCACACTGTCATACACTCACTACCCTACCATGGTTATAGCTGAATACAAAATTAGATAAATAAAAACACGCCAGGTATTACAGTAAACAAGTGAAAGAAACAAGCTGGCAACCATATGGAATTTAAAAAGATTGTGTACCCCACCTGGGCTGGCTTCAGGGCTCCTCCAGGGGTGTACAACAGGCACAATGCACTGATGGGGAGAAGCCAGTCTGCTCTTGTCTCTCATACAGAACAGTGTTAGGAGTATGGGTGACTTGTTAACTCTCACCTGCCCACTGTCATCAAGCATCCCCCATAGAAACGTGGGGCAGGCCCCACACACAATCACAGCCCTGTCGGTGCCACTCCACAACCCTATCTATCCCATTCTTACCCTGCAGTCATGAGTGCATGCTTTTCAGTCATGGAGGCCGTCCTGCTCTTAGGACAGCAACTCCTGATTAACTGGGAATAGGAAAATTAAAATTCAAAGGTTACCCAGACCACTGGATGCTTCCTAAACTGGCCTGCCTCACTTCTCTACTTAGGTCACAGGGCTGTCACTAAGCTGTGAAACACCTTGGAAGGAGGAGTGGACGGTAACAGCTGGAGCCCAGTCCATCCCAAATCTGCTCCCAAATACCCAGGAGCTCCTCCTCTCAGAAGCCAGGCAAGCCTCGGTCAGAGCAGGCACCCAGCATTCCTTGCCCTGCCCATTTCCATTTCCTGGTGGCTTTAAGACAAAGGCAGGGAGCACTCCAGGTAGATACACCTAGACCATGTGTCTGCTTTAGGAATGGTTGTCTCACAGCCAACATTTACATACCTACCTTTTTTTTTTCCTTAAGTGCATAAAACCCTAACACTACTCAGATGGCTTGGGGCTTTAAGATTGGCTCTTTCCACTTTTTTCTTTTGAAAAGAAAAAAAATTTTTTTTTTTTTATTGAAAAAGATGTCCTTACTGCACAAGTGACTACAGGCTACAGGCAAGGATGGGAGACATAGGCTTCAACACAAGTCATTGCACTTAGAACCGTTACTAACTGAAACACCATTTGCTTGTTAACAATGTACCCTTAACAGCAGGGAGAAACTTCTTTATAGTCTCTGCTTCAGACAAGATTTACATCTTTCTCCAAGGCCAGAGGCCAGTCATGACCACAAGTCTCATTTCTTGCTGACCAGACCCATTCCTCTGGCACCTTGTACCCCTCTTCCCCAGCCACATGCTCGGCCTTGATTCCAGAGGCAGCTGGAAGGAAGCAGCTATGGGCTCATTAAGTTCAGTTTGCCCATATCCAGAAGCCCTAGGAAAGTCCTGTCTGAGTCTTGACTCCTGACCCTTGCAGCGGCTGGAGTCGGTACTGGTGCACACCCCCACTCCCACGATGTGGGTAGTGCTGTGAATTGGAAACCGCAGATACCCTGGAGGCCTGGTAGGCAGCTGACTGCCCAGCATTGGGCAGACTGATAGTCCGTAAGTCTGATGGCAATGACGACCTAGAGTTCTGAGGAAAGGAGGTGGAACTCAGAGTTCCTGTGCTGGACTGAGAAACCGAGTCTGAGGTCGGTGAGTCTGAGGGGCCCTGTGGGGTAGGGCTAGCAGCACTCGAAGAACAGCTCCTCCTTGGAAGATTGCTGCCAGTACTGTTTCCAGAATGCGGCTGGCTGCTGTAATACCCTGGAGTCCCCGTAAATGGGGCCAACGAGTCTGTAGACACAGGGTGGGCAGGGCTGGGGTAGGACGTGGAAGAGAGGGATGATTCTGAAGAACCATGAGAGGGAGGGTTTCCAGGTCTCAGTGCAGTAGTTCGATAACTGTATCCTGGAGATTGGGTGGGATGTCCTCTAAAGGGGGACGAACTCTGCTGAAGGAGGCTTTGTGATTCTGTCCGTGGACTGTCACACTGCAGGAGCTTAAAAGAGTTGGGAGGAAAGGATATGGAAGTTGACTCAGTCCCTTCGATAACTTGAAGTGCTTGTAACATTCCACTTTTATTCTGCACATTAAAAAGGGTTTGTGAGGACTGGAGAGACGGCTCAGCGGTTAAGAGCACTGACTGCTCTTCCAGAGGTCCTGAGTTCAATTCCCAGCAACCACATGGTGGCTCACAACCATCCATAAAGAGATTGGATGCCCTCTTCTGGTGTGTCCGAAGACAGCTACAGTGTACGCATAATAAAATAAATAAATAAATCTTAAAAAAAAAAAAGGCTATGTGAATACGCATGCATGCAAGTATGTGCTGTAACAATACTGTGGAGGACAGAGGATGACCAGTAGGAACCCATTCTTTCCTTCTACTGTGTGAGGTCTAGGATTAAACTTAGGTCATCAGGCTTGATAACAACTAACTGCCTTTACCCACTGAGCCATCTCATTAGACTGCTCCTTCCCCCAGAACATTTGAAAGGCAATCAAATGCCAAGTCTCTGATTAACTCATTTGCTTTACTGAGATCCCTGAGGTAAGCAGATGACTTGTTTACAGGGGCTACACTACACACACAGACACTAAGCAGCTGACAGTATATCATGACTAGGAACACAACATCGAAACTCCATAGGTACTTCTCTCTCTAGAGTCCAGAAGTCTCTTGACTTACCTGGTAGCTATATCTGGAAGGGCTGTAAACAGTTGCTCCTTTAGAGAGTGCTGAGCTCAATGGCTCTGGGCCTTCTCCATCTGCAGGGTCTGGAAGGCATAATAAGAATCAACTTGGCTTCTTAGAATACATAGGAAATATGTATCATTCAGTCAAATCATCAATACATGCTGATCTCTGTGAAAAAAATGAGCGCAGCATGCCAGAAGGGCAAAGTGAGTGGTTAATTATGCGCTAAATTTTAAATGCCTCATCTTATTCTTGTCTCCTCCTTTCTCTTCATCCTTCATCAAGTGGAGCTCCGGAACATTGGAGATGAGAGTTACAGAAAAGTATCCCTTGGGAAGAGAGCAGACAGAGAGCAAGCAATGCTAGATCTCATGTACACTGTAGCTCAAAGAGTAAGACTGAACTGGAAGCTAGCATAAAGCAGAACCCAAGGATGTCAGAAACTGGCTCAATTTACTCCAATATTTGCTGTGAACTGCAGACCCTGGCTCACCTGACTCTTTCTCTGTGACGTTACTCTCCCACGTGGGAGAAGGCTCTCCCTTCTGGGCAACTCTCACACTGCTTCGAAGAACCTTAGGGATGCTACCTCCTTCTCGGAGTCGTTCAACTGATGTAGGAACCATCCTGCAAAGGCACCAGAGTATAAATTTAAGCCACAGAAATTAAGGGCCAAGAGTCTAAAACAAATAACCATGATAAAGATGGTGTAGTACAGACTCTTAAACCATCCTCGTATTATTTTCTTCAGGACCTACTGAAAACAAGGCATTTCCTCTGCCTCAAACTATGTAATGTGTATAAGTAGTAGCAGTGAGAAAGCAATCTGGAAAAAGTAGATTAAAGATATTAGCTTCTTTTAAACCATTTGAATGTGAAATTTCCTTCTCTGAAACCGTTATTATTGACATATACACCATAATTTAATATAGGATTCTTAGAGATTAATGAATATAATACTTTGAGATCTGTATCTTCTTCTCCAGGCTCATTTCAAGATCCCATGCTCGAGGATCCCTGGAGCTTACTGGCCAGAGACTCTGGATTAAGCAGTGATCTCCAGGCTCAGTGAGAGATTCTTTCTCATAAAATAAGGTGGTCTTCAGTTTCCAAATGTAGATACCCCACCTCTGAAAAGAGTGCTGTACCCCAGCTGTGATGCGTATTTATAATCCTAGCACCTACTCCGATTATGATAAGCGGAGGCACGTGGATCAGTGAGTTCAAGGCTAGTCTGCACTACAGAGACCTTGCTTCAAAAAATTGCAAAAGAAAAAAAAACAAAACAAAACTATTTCATTCAATACTAAGAACTTATCATTAATATTACTCATTTTTATGTCTTCTAAACTAGACATGTATGTATGTATGTATGTATGTATGTATGTATGTATTTTACTTATATAAGTACCCTGTAACTGCCTTCAGACAAACCAGACAGAAGAGGGCACCAGACCCCATTACAGATAGTTGTGAGCCATCATGTGGTTGCTGGGATTTGAATCCTGCTCCTCTGGAAGAACAGTCAGACACTTAACCACTGAGCCATTTCTACAGCCCCTAACCTAGACAGTTCTTTTCAGAGGATCTTGCTGTTCTGCATATGCTAGTAGCATGGGACACAGTTCCTTTTGAATTAGAGAAACCTAGATTCAGCAAGATGGCTCAGTAGGTAAAGGTCAAGCCAAGTCTGAAGATCTGAGTTCAATCTCCAGAATCAGCATAGTAGTAGGGAGAACTGATTCCTTCAAGTGTTCTCTGACCTCCATATGCATGTATGAGTGATCAAGAGTGCATATACAAATGCATGAGCGCGAGCGCGCACACACCCACCCACACCCCAAAGGGGGTTGGGAAGAAGGGAGCAATTTGGCTGGACTGTTTACTTACCTCTTATCTAAATAAAACAGTGTATCCCAAAATCTCACTGTCCAGTGAGTCTCTGAAGGGTGAGGATGTGGCTTACACTAACTAGCTGAACAGGACAGATGAGAAATTGACTGTTTCAGATAAGTGCTCCAAAAATTTTAGTTAAAACTGGAAATGAATGTATAACTTCCTACCTGAATTTAATTATAAAGCTAATTAAAGATAAACTTACCACCTACTGCTGATGTTTTCTTGAGGTCTGCAGTGAGAGGAAGAAGTGCCCCTGGAATCTGATGGGCTTACCGCCTCCAAATGTGATGTAGAGGAATGAGACGGGGAAAATTTTTTGTGAGGGGATGAGGGGGTTCGGGCTGAGGATCCCTGCACACCATTGCCACCGGTGTCAGAAACAGAGTTACTGCTGCCTTGCCCAGCTCCTGAAGACTTGCTTTTGCTCTGTGAAGAGTCATTTCCCCCACCAGAATTCTCCTTAGCTTCTTGTTTCCTTTTGCGGTACTCTAGCAAGGATACCTAGATATGAAAAAGAAACAGTGTCATTAGTGAGTGGCTTACTACCAAAAGAAAAGACGGGAGTCCTGGGTAAAGCAGTAGCAAGACATGCAAGCAAAGCAGACATCAACTATGATAACCTTTATTGTATTTTAAAACTATGTCTGCACATGCTAAATGCAGGTGAAGCTACAGGCAGTTGTGAGCCATCTGCCGTGGGTGCTGGGAACTGAACTCTGATCCTCGGGACCAGCAGTACGTGCTCCTAGTCACTGAGGGATCTGTCTAGACTCTACGTAATGATCTTTTTCAGGTATAAAGGAGATCTGAGCAGGGCTACAGACTCAAGCCAGTCAGAACTGATGAGGACTAAAGAATATTCTCAATGTCATTTCAAACAATGGTGTTCAAATAGACTATAACCTCTTGAGAACTTGTGAGATTACTATCACCTTGGTAACCTACTATCAGTTATGTCCAACAATGGGGGCATCTGTAAGAAGTAGGGCAGAAAGATAGAATGCTTTTGTATCCTGGAAAAAAAGCTCTTCATTCCTTAGGAACACTCACTCCATTAAAAACAAACAAAATTAACCCACAATAAATAAGATGTCAACAAGAAAAAGCCAGTATTTCGGGGTTCTTCATAACATTCAAATTTTGAAGATACACAACGGGATTTCAGACTATCTCTATTACATATAAGGGAATAGAGGTATTAAAGAACTAAAGTAAGAAGAAATGATTTTGTTTATATATTTCAGCAACCTGTCTGTAACCTGGAAACATTTTCCCAATCCTCAAATCACCTTCTAATATTTACTCATTTTTCCCCCCTGCTATCACGAGAAACCCTTTTCCTATCCATTCACTACTGTATTAGATTGCTTATAAATCTACTGTAGAATCTTGTTTTTTGGTTAATTTATAAGTTAAATTATTCATTCATTTTTGTGAGATAGGATCTTTGCAGCTCAGGCAGGCATTGGACTTAGGCTTCCTATCTCAGTCTCCCAGGTCTTGATATCACAGGTATATATCACATATACGCTTTAGCTTTAATTATAGTTTAACTAAAAGATAAAACAAAACCCCACTTACTGTGTGTCTTTGGGATCAAACTCAAGATTTGTCAGGCTTGGCAGTAAGTGTGTTTAGACTTGAAATACTATTTTATTTACCTGCATGTATGTGCTTTCAGAGGGAAGAAGGGGACGTGGGCTGTCTTAGAGCTGGAATTATTGGTGTGTATGAGCTGCTGTATGTAGGTGTTAGGTCCTCTGACAGGGCAATAAGTGCTTTTACATGCAGATCTACCATTTCTCCAGTCATCCAGTTCTTAGCTTTTTATTGTTAACATTTAGTTAAAAAATCTGGCATATCACAGGTGCCCAAATATTTTAGAAATATTTCTGAAACAAATTCTAACTTCAATTACCTGTATATTTAACAAATGAAACCAGAAATGCAAAGATATTTGTCATGTTATGTAATTTCAAAGTCAGAAGCTCATGTAAGGCTTTGAGACTCCATTATCACCCCTACTGTGTGCTAGTGTTTCCTTTTCCTATCCAAACTGCTCTTAATTTTGTGCCTAAGTGTGAAATATCACAAAAATAACAGTAAAAATAATTTTGTGTGTGCATTTTTACATATAATCTTGGAGAGAAGTTAATAAACTTGGATAAGGAACATTATAATTGAAATAAAGTCACAAGCCTCTATTTCAATGAGGATATAACTAGTTTCTCTGTGAAACTGTCATATACAGTATACTCAGCCTTGTTAATCCCTAACAATAAATTCATCCAAGTCACTTTGACAACCCAAAACATTACCAAAACAGTATTTAAGCAGGGGGAGGGAGAAAACAGCTGTTAGGTTTTGTGATTTATAGAAAAGGCATTACTTATAGTCCTCAGGCTCTCTAAGCTCTCTAAGGTCTGATCTACCTCTCCAAACCTGCTTCCTGGTTCTCCCTGGCATTATAACTGCAGTCAACTATCAGAACCCATCTGCATCCCAGTGCAGTGTCACAGACGGGACTGTACAGTAACATCTTCCTCTAGGTTTGTTGGCTGATTCCCACTCATTGTTTGAAATGTGGGTTAGCCTGCTACCTCTCAATTTCTACCCCTCAAACAAGCTAAATAAAAGACTTCTTGTTCATTCTTTAACTTGTACTCTGCTAAGAAGTGAACGACTCCTTTGGAACAACTACAACCACTAATTTATTAACGCTGTTTTCTAGTAAGGCACTATTAGTGCAGACTCTAGGAGGCAATCTAATTTAGCATATAATATTAACAATTAGATTATGTAATCTGGAATTAGAATCAGGATAGTGCTCTTGCTCCTTTATTTGTTGTTGTTTAACAAGTTAACTAGCTTAAGTTTTCTCATGTTAGGAAATTCCCTAATTATACAACCACTCTGACTACAAAATGAATTACTGAAACAAAACACGGTCTTTATGTGGCTTGGGTTGGCATGCAACCATGAAGGCCAGAGAGGGCATCAGATCCCCTGGCGCTGGAGTTACAAGCATTGGTAACACTTCAAGCACTGGCAACTTAACTTGAGTCTTTTGGAAGAACAGTATATGCTCTTAACTGCTGACCCACCTCTTTAGCCTCTGGCATAGAACTTCTCAATTCTCCTGTCTCAACCTCATGAATGGGTGCTGGGATTACAAATGAGAAAAACTACATCTGTCTGAGAAAACACACCTGAAGGTCTTAAAGCTATTTCTCAAACTGAATTCTATGAGTAAAACAGCTTTCAGTATTCTTCCAGTGTGCTAGCCTTTTTTTGCATATATCAGTTATGTAAAATTTGCTGCGTTTAAAAAGCCTGGCATGGCTTTAGCTTTCTAATCCCACTTCAATTTCCAGAATGCTAGGCTCATAGACATAGACCACTAGGCCAGGCTGGATATCTCCTTTATGTGTATTTTGGAAGCTAGAGACAGAGGCCTTACTACTCATGCTACACAAGTATTCTTTCACTGACTACACTTCAGTCCTGCTGGTTATTCACAACACTTGCCAGTTATACTAACAGAGTCTACTCAATTGATAAAGGCTGTGGCTGCCAAGACCGACAACTTGATTTCAATACCAGGACACACATGGTGGAAGCAAAGAACTGATTCCCACAAGTAATCTTCTGACTTCTATATATGTGCCTTTGGCATGTTCATGCCCCCCACTGCCATAAACCAAAGAAGTAAATAAAATTAAATAAAAGAACTAATTTTCAAAACTCATAGCAAAGAGTAGGACAAGTGTTATGCACTGGCGCGCTTAGAAAGATGCGACTAATATTCTTTATAAGAGTAACATGAATACTTACCTTTTTCCTTTGTGGTGGGTTCTGAGGAGCAGATGGGACTCCTTCACAGGCCCTTTCACCACCAGGTGACATGGATCCCCGAGAGAGGTCTTTCATAAAGCCATGTTCATATCTGCTGGAAAAGCCTTCTGCAGGGGAACAATATCCTCCATCTAAATGTAAAGGCTTCCTGTCCCCCACCAAGGGAGACCCTCTATACAATCCATCTGCTCGAGGCATAGCATTCAAAGGGGAGTAGGCGTACATCAAATTGAACTCTGTCCTAAACGCCTGGTCTGAGTTTCTCAGCAAGGTCTGAGGACCATCTCCACTCCTGCTTGGGAAGCCAGCCTCAGAGGTGGGAGCAACAGAGGGATGAGAAGCCAGGTCAGGATGACTGCAGTTGAGCAGGGAGGGCCTATCAGCGCAGCTGTGAGTGCTGGAGTCTGGGTATCCCACTTTTGTCAAATCTAGGTCTTTTCGGTGACAAAGCTGAAAGAATAAAGATTAACAGAGATATGGGAAATGGTAGAAAAGAAAAATTCAAAGGGCAAAAAGGGAGGCATTAGACAATTGTGCAAACATGACTACTCTGTCTGCTCAGCCTTCATGAAGCTACCAGTCATCTGACAGCATACTTGGGGGCTGGCACTGTAGCCAGGGGCATAGCTGAGCCCCAGGCGGACACACTATAGAAAGGTCTTAAGTTGCTGGCTTGTGATGTTGTACATTATTAAGTTAGTATCCATGGAAGGTTTAAGGGAAGGTGGAGAAAAGCAGGAGGTAGCTGAAAAGTCAAGCACGGTAAATTACCCGTAGGACAGTAGCATTAAAGGTTGTAACTAACCAATTCCTTTCACTTGTACCTTGAATTATGTTTCTCATGCAACTTTCTATCTGTTTAATTCTTTGTGTCCTCTGCTGTCTATCAACCTATCAAAGAACTGTTAAAGCCTATCACTGAAAAACATGGTACAGGCTGAAATGCACCAGTGATAAAACCCATCTACTACTGCTTATCTGTATCGCTTAACACCAAGATTTCCTCTCCTAGACAGATCAACTGCCTAAAAAGACAGTACCAGAAATCCAAGAACAATGTCAAGTATCAAAGCCTTTCTATATTGAATCTTTAGCAACCAAGGACAGAACAGATAATCTATACTTTTCCAACAAGATGGACTCAACACCCAGGAAATCAACAGTAAACTAGTGGAATACAATCTTTTCAGTTTCGTGATTATCTATATAGACTTTCCTACTGACTGAGAATTTGGTGATTAGTCAGGGAGTAGGGTCCTAATTATTCTAGAAAGTGAGAATAAAAGTCAGTTAATTTCTAAAAGGTAGAGAGATTATAATTTTCTCTTTAACAGGAAAAAAAGCTCCATGTAGATTTATATGATTAATAATTAATTAAATTTGTCTAAAGCTTGTAACAAAAGCTAAACTAAAATCTCGATTTTGGATCTTTAGGGTAGGAGGGTTTCCAAGAAAAGTACTGAAATTGATTTCCTAAGAGGTATCAATCACTGTACAGAAACTGTATCCCAGCCTCTGTAGAAGAGAAGGTTTGTAACCTAGAGTGTGGGCTAAGCTTCCTTACATATTTACACCCAACAAGGCACTCCAGAGGAAATGAAGGAAAGCCAAAAAAGTTGGATTCCCTAAAGGAAACTGCTCATCTATCACCCAAAGCCCAAACATCTGGTCATCGAGAGCTGTCAGTTAAACCCCAATCACACATAGTGCTGGCATGACACTGAGACAGTGCTGACCAACTCCAGTTTCCTTGGTAACAGGCAGACGTTATTCATTACGTCCTCTAACAATACTCTCACGCACACAGATTCTACATTCTTTGAAGATTCTCTTCTTTAATCAAACTCTTCAGCCAACCCTTCCCCCAAATGACAACAACAAAAGCAACCCCACATCATATACACAGCTACTCATTTTCCCATGGTCCTTTGCAGTCAGTTTTACATACGATTCACTCTGCTTACTGTGAATGAGAGGCCACCCTCCAGCCCAGCCCCCCAAATATTCAAGACGGCCCTCATGCACTCACTCTTAGCCTGCATGTATGATTGAGATGGTATGGTAAGTATCTTAGGTAACAGGGACTTAGGCCTATGTACAGGGGAACCCTCAGGGAAGGATATGTTCTAGAGGAGGGAAAAGAATCTTGTTATTTATCTTCTTTGAGTCTAGAAGCAAAACAGAAAGAAAAGGTAAGCATTTTGGGAGGGGGTTGGGGGTGAGGGTGGTTAAGAATGCATAGGGTAAATATTTAACTGCACAACTCATTTCCACAGACAAAGTGGCTAGCTAAATGCTTCCTGGTGTCTTGGAAAGGACAAAGAATACTGTTTATGATGTTTCATAATGTAAGTGAACACCTTAGGTGAATCATTTTTAGCAGGCATGACAAGGACTCAGGGTACCAGGCCCTGGGGTAAGGGGAGGGTTCTCAATATACAGACTATCAACAACTGTGGCCCAGAAGGCAGACATGGGCTATGCCATGATAGGATTTATGGAGCTGTTTCAGCAAAACAAGGTGGATAGTAATGATCTATAATGGGGAGGGTGCTGGGTGCATAAAGCAGAGGGCTTTGTTTTCCTTCTTCTAGATTGTTTCCCCTCATTCTCTGCAACTGTGTACCTCATCCCCTCAGTTCTAGATATGAACACGTGCTTCCTATTCAAAGTTTTTTCTTCTATTTGAAGCTGGTTTCACTTTGACACTTTCTGATATTTCACTGTCACTTGTTTTTTTAAAATTTTTTTTTTAAAAAAAGATATTATTTTTACTTTAGGTGTATAAGTGCTTTGCCTGCCTGTATGCCTGTCACCACATGCACACAATGCCAGGAAATGTCAGAAGAGGGCATTAAATCCCCAGAGACTGGAGTAACAGACAGCTGTGAGGAACCATGTGGGTGTTCTGGGAATTAAACACTGGGTTCTCTGGAAGAACAGCCAGTGCTCTTAACCACAGTCATCACTCTAGCCTGCGTTTTAATTATTTATTTAACTTTTAACAGAATAGTTTATTTCAACATTTTTTTCTTCCATATAATTTTATGTTTAAAGAACAATGTGGAAATAAATTTTGTATTACATCATCTTTCAATATATTCTTTCCTTTTAAAAGACAGAGTCTTGTTAATGTAGCTGAGGGAGGCTCAAACTTTTGATGTATTCACACTGCAGGGGTTTATTTTATATATGTATGGCTAAAGTGCCCAACTATCTGCTGTAGTTTTTTGATGAAAAAAGGTTTGCAAACCAACATTTCTGTACTCAAAATCAAGAAAAACCACTGCTATCAGAGTGATGGTGAGACTGGTGAGATGGTGAAGGTGTTCTTATAATGAGAATGGTGACACTGCATTATTAAATTAGTACTTTATAATCACACAATTTTTTTGCTATTTAACATATTTCTTTCCTTCTTGATACTCTTAAAAATTATCTTATTTTTCCATTTTTATTTTACGTATGTATGGGTGTTATACCTGCATATGTGTCTGTGTACCATGTGGCTGGTACCTATAGAAGCTAGAAGAGGGCATCAGATCCCTGGAACTGGGGTTAGAGGGTTATGAACCACCATGTGGGTGCTGGGAATCAATGCCCAGTCCTTGGCAAGAGCACCAAGTAGTCTTAGCCATTTTCTAGCCCCTAAAATATTTCAACTTCCTTCAAAAAAATCATGCACGAATGTGTCTGTGCATATGTGTGTGCAGGTGCCTGAGGGAGTTTCATCTCTTAGAGGGAGAGTTATACGTAGTTGTGACCAACCCAACTTGGGTGCTGGCTATGGAACTCTGGTCCTCTGCAATAGTAGTACAAACTCTTGACTGCTAAGCTATCTTTAGTCCCTTGTTTTAATGTTTAAAAATCACATTTATTTTATGTCTATGTGAGGAAGTCACTTATGAAGTTGGTCTTCTACCATGTGGGTTGCAGGGACTGAATTCAGGAAGTCGGGCTTGGCAGGAAGTTCCTTAACTGCTGAGCTAGCCTGCTTCCTGGTATTTTAACATTATGCTTAGACTGAGATACACTAAAACCTAGGTTCTCTATCTTAAATAGTGGTGGCGCATGCCTTTAATCCCAGCACTTGGGAGGCAGAGGCAGTCAGATTTCTGAGGTCAAGCCAGCCTGGTCTACAGAGTGAGTTCCAGGACAGCCAGAACTACACAGAGAAACCCTGTCTCGAAAAACCAAAACCAAAACCAAATATAAATATAAATTTCATTTACATGCTATTTTATAGTTATTAAAATGCAACAAGGGTAAGAAACATATAAAATTATTTAGAAAGACTTCTTATTTTTGTAATTTCAAATTAATAATGAAACATGCCATGGAAAGGTTCTATAACTGATTGCACAAAGGGACAACTTCTCCTTTGGATTTCTTACCATGAAATTCTAATTGCTAACCAAAAGTTAACTGTTATGTTAAGTAGATTAAGTTAGAAAGGTCTGAATTCTTCTTTAATAACCAATAAAAAAGAAGAACACAGAAATATGATAATTTACCTGGAAAAAAACAAATGTAACCTGGATGACATTTTTTCCACTTAAAGGTTTGCTCTACAGTAAGTTAATACCGGATTGTGTTAGAAGTAGAGCAGCACACTGATCTGCCTTTAGAACCTAGGTGTTGTTAATCCTTAACACAGTCATAAAGAGTTAAGAGAAGTGTGATCTGTTAAGATATTCAACTTCATCAATACAACATCCAGAGAAGTCAGTCTTCTCCTAACAAATATCCATTTAACTAAAGCAACATGAAAATGAGTTTTAAAAACACACGGATTATATTCATACCTGCCACTCAAACTTATTTAAAGTGACTGAATATAACAATTTTAGAAACAGCTAATACATTTATTTCTAATGTAATTCAACCATTAATGTGTGTTAACAGCCTCTAATCTACCTTAGTCCTAATACATTATAACAAACAGGGAGGAAAAAAAAATCAAAACAAACAGAAACAATAACAGCAGCAGCACCACCACCCTTAGAAACCCAATGTTTCTAAGTCTCTGTTTCCCTGAGGCCACAGTAAAGCTACCAAAGAACCTGGGAAAGAAACTTTACAATTAAGAGGTCTAGACACACAGATGTGAGCTTACTTTGTACTCTGAGATCCCAGGGTCGTGAAACTAACTGGTACCACAAGCACTCAAACACCTCTTTTGACCAACACAGATAAAGGTCTTGTATGCATATTCCCTAAAATGCGATTGAAGGACTGAATGTGAAAAGAAAGCAGATGGGACCATGGCAGCACTGCTACTATTCTGGCAGAACAGGGGCTGCCAAGACAAGAGGTTTCCAGCTACCAGCCCACAGTGACCCTAAGTTAATGATTTCCATAGATGAAGGAAGACAGTTAAAAACACCTGAAATTATATTGTATTTGAAATGAAAAGGTATGAACAATGATTTTCATATCAATCACCTCAAACTGCAGAGGAGTGTTGGAACGACTAGCAGTAGTAAGAGATGTAATTGGTGAGAACATGAGGCTGTATCCATTTCGACACTCCTCTTCTCCTGGGTGAGTCTGGCCAGGTGCGGTCAGCTGAGGACTCTTTGAGCCTGAGGTGGGTAGGGGTGGTGTAACTGGAGACAGAGGCCGAAGCAACTTGGTGATATTCTGCTCCATCAGATAGCGCGACTTCCATTTCTTTAATGGGCTCAGTAAGTCTGTGAAACACAAAGCTTGGATGAGAGATGAATCGTATCTTATTGGAAGGCTAGGTAGTAAAGGCACTAACCTCTAACCTGCAATGGATCCTATGCCTCATCCTATCAAATAACTTCCCCAATTAAGCCAAAAGCCTAAACATACTTCTTTTTTGGGGGACGTGGGGGTTTCGAGACAGGGTTTTGCTGTGTAGCCCTGGCTGTCCTGTAACTTGCTTTGTAGATCAGACTGGCCTCTAACTCAGAGGGATCCATCTGCCTTTGCCTGGGATTAAAGGCATTTGTTGTTACTGCCAGGCTACCTAAACAAACATCTAATCACTTCCATGAATATAACTTATGAAACATTCCATGTCCCAGAGAAACTCCACATGAATATAGACAATTTTAATGGTCAATGCCAAGGGCATTACTTTTTCTTCTGGAGTGAAATATAGGTTTTTTTTTTCCACTGAGTTTTAGAGAATCTACTTCGCTTTCATCCCATCACCTGCTAGGCTGTCATACTTGTATTTTTGTATTTACTGATGTACTCTTTCAGCAGCTCTTCCTGCAAATACTCCTGAGTAGGAGGAGACACACGATCTTGCATCTCATACCATATAGCTCCTAGTGTTCAAGTATTGAACAAACACTAGGTGCTAGAAAAGAAAATGCTTTCTATTAAAAACTTTTCAAGTATTAAAAAACCGAGACTCCTTTTGACTCTGCTGACTATATTCTTAGATCCATGTTAAAAAGCAGGTTACTTAGTATTTTAGTGACCATGTTTTATGTACTGTCATTTTTTAGGAGGACCTTCATGACAAAACATACCTCAGAGGAAAAATGCACTTTTTTTTTTTTTTTGGGTTTTTCGAGACAGGGTTTCTCTGTGTAGCCCTGGCTGTCCTGGAACTCACTTTGTAGACCAGGCTGGCCTTGAACTCAGAAATCCGCCTGTCTCTGCCTCCCAAGTGCTGGGATTAAAGGCGTGCACCACCACCACCCAGCCGAAAAATGTACTTTTAAGTAAAAGTGAGTACTCACAGTTAAAAAGTTCATTCATTTACTTAGTATGCACTATATATACTACATGGCAAAGTTATGTATGTAAGGGCCATGACTTATTCTGTTTTCAAAGAGCTTAGAGAAAACATGGAAAATAATGTTTAATGTAAGTTTCTTATTGGTATGCTTAAACTTGACTATATAATCCCACACTTTTGAGGCAGAGACAGGATTATCTCAAATTCTAGGCCAGCCTGGGATACATAGTGAGACCCTGCCTAAAAAATAAAAAAATTAGTGGCTCGAGTAGTTACAAAGAAGAGACCATGGAGATTATTTGACAAGGAAAGGTGCTTGCTATCCAATTCTGGAGCCAACATGAAAGTGGAAGAAGAGAATTGATTTCCAAAAATTGTGTTCTGAAGTCTACATGCATAGTGTGACCCCTCAGGAATGCTGATAAACACCCCAAAACCCTTCTAAGTAGGTAAAAGTGAGATTCTGTGTCCAAGAATTACAGTTCCAGATACTAGGGTAGCTGAAGTAAAAGAACTGCTCAAGCCTAAGAGTTGAAGGTTAGCCTGGGCCTGGACAACACTATGAATTCCATTTCTTAGAAAATAAAGCAAGTAAAAGAACATCACTGTTTAGGTGATGTTTACCAGGCATTGTATGTTGTGCTTGATATGAAAATGTAAGATATCTATAAATCCAACATTTGTTATTAATAACACCCTGTAGCAAAGATGAAGACTCTGATGCATATAGAGAGTGTAGACATGGTAGCAACTGGTCCATGGTCCCCTGCCTCCTACGGTGCTAGAGATCAAATCTGTGGCATTTTATACCTTAGACAGGCAGTTTTATCAATAGACCTTTCATCTCCAGTTAACAGTCTTAATAAAAGGTAGCACCATGGCTTGGTGGAAACAATGACAAGCATACCAGGCCTTCAAGGCAAAATGTGGATCATGATCAGGGATGTGCTTAGGAAGACTCCTCTGGTGACAGTGCCAGTATGTAACTACAAGTGCAAAACTACTGGAGTTAGGAAAGTAGCCGATACAAAGAGGTGTGAGGCACTGATTATGTTTAAATGAACAGATTTTTTTTTTTCTTGTTTCTTAGGATTTTTCATTTCCCTACATTGAAAGAATACTTTTTCCTCTTGGTCTTTATAGCATGTGTTGTTTTATCCTTTTTAACGTGCCTAGGTACAAAAAACAAACAAACATGTAATTCAAGACTAATCTGCACAATGATTTTTAAGCATTTCTAAAGACTTCAAACCCAATCTTTAAGAATTCTGTACTGAGGGTTCAACAATGCAACTACTAAATACATTCTGTGATGAAGAGTACTGTAGGAAAATTAGGAGGAACTGCCACACAAATGAATGTGATATATATTTGATGCTATTCAATGAACACGTAAGATGGTATACACAAACAAACAAACCCAGTGACTGCCTAAATTCATAGGTCAGTAGTCTTTGCTGTTTTCCTTTTTTTGTAGCTATCAGATATTAACGCACACACCCATTTTTAAAACCTTGCCTCAATACTTCAAGATTATGCAAACATTCATGCATTTAAACTCATTGCTACCCATTACACATAAATTAAAATGATTTCCCACAAATCTCTATTAGTGAATAAGTCTCTTTCTTTGGTGGTAGCATGTTTTTAAAATAGGGTCCTACTATTGTAAACTGAGCTGACCTTTAAGTGGCCATGTAATCTAGGCTGGCTTCAAACTAGCATCCTTCTCCTGCCTTTGCCTTCCAAAAGCTTGGATCACAGGCATTTGCTATCATGGCTGATTTATGAATACCCTTTAAAAATATGTATGTGTTATTAATATTGCCAAAATTTAACCTATGCTGAATATTAAGTATTTTCCTTTATCACAACTGTTAAGTCTACTATGACAAAAAACTGTTCTCTACTTATTTGTTATGACAACTACAGGGCTTTTGGTGTCTCTTTTACTTTTAAAGAATGACTTTAAGGTGGAAGTTGAATAAGCTTGAGACTGTAAGTTTGAATCATGAATACTCATATGAAAGGCCAAATATAGCTGCACTTTTGCTTGTAATTCCAGTGCTGGGGGTGGGAGCTTGCTGGCTGCCAGACTAATAGAGGTTCAGTGAAACAATGCTTCAAAACAACAGCATGAAAAACAAAATACCTGATCATGTCCTCTGATCTTCATGCATGTACATCCAAACATTTATATATGCTTACTACCTCTGTATTTACTTGTGTGAATAATTTGCAACGTCCAGCTTTCACTGTATCAGTATGCTGGTCTTTAGAGTTATAAAAATAAGATGTTGACAGTAAAAAAAAAAAATGTTATAAATTGACCGTTTCAGTCTCTCCTTTAAAGTGGCTTTTCCTAGCCTTGGCTGTCCCAGAACTCACTTTGTAGGTCAGGCTGGTTGCTGCCTCCCAAGTGCTAAGACTAAAGACCTGTGCTACCATTCGTTCGCTAGTTTGTTTTTAAAATTTATTTATTTGGGCTGGAGAGATGGCAGTGGTTAAGAGCACTGTCTACTTTTACAGAAGAACCAGGTTTAGTTGCCAACATCTACATGGCAGCCCAGAGCCATCTATAATTCTAGTTTCAGGAAATTTAATGCCCTCTTCTGAACTCCATGGGCACCAAGCAAACATGTGGTACACATATGTATAGTCAAGACACTCATACAAAAATTAAATCTAAAAATGTTGCCGGTTTTAATGTTTTTAATAGGTTGAATAAATCTAACTACGACTTTGCAATTCTATCCCTGAACTATGAAAATACCACCTATTGGCCTATCACCTTTAGGTTTAACATTTAATTCCTATTTAGTTTTTAAAAATATTTTATTTCGTGTGTGTTTGTGTGTATACATGCAGGCTATGTCATGCATTTGGAAGTCAAAGAATAACTTGATTTTCTCCTGTGGGTCCCAGGTTGTCAGGCCCCCACTGAGCCATCCCCTTGACCCTCTAAACTATAACTCTTAAGAAAGAAGTACATATAATTACTACAATTAACTTTATGGCGTTGATTCCTACTCCACCTTATGAGTAGCAAATGCCTACTACTTTTTCCTTTGAATATCTTTTGTGCTGGGCAGTGGTGGCACATGCCTTTAATCCCAGCACTTGGGGAGGCAGAGGCAGGCGGATTTCTGAGTTCAAAGCCAGCCTGGTCTACAGAGTGAGTTCCAGGACAGCCAGGGCTACACAGAGAAACCCTGTCTCCAAAAACCAAAAAAAAAAAAAAAAGAAAGAAAGAATATCTTTTGCAATTGAACAACTTTAATCTTCCTTCATTGAATTAAAAGGAATCACATTTTCCCCATTAGACCATTATTATACCTTTTTTTTTGGTCCTTGTCTATTTCAAGAAAAACCTTTACTACTGGAGCTACAATGCTTTCCCCCAGCTTACTCCTACTGGTTTTTAAATATACAAGCCTTGTTTTTGAAAGTTATTCTATTTCCTGTATAGTATATAATCAATACTAACACACCCCTTTTTGGTACAACAGAGCCTTGTAATGTTGCCTAGAATGGCCTCAAACTTGTATTTTCCTTTTTCAGCCTTTCCAGTACTAGAGTCTAGGCACATACAACATCTAGCAATACTGATATTTTGCCTTTTTAAAAATTGGCTAGAAACGTTCCCCACTCTATTTCTCCAAAATATTTCTGGAAAGACTAGCATAATATTCTAATTAGATAGCCATGTGGCTATTACAAGAAAAAAAACCTTCTAATCTCAGCACTTTGTTGCTATAATTGGGGGGAAGAATACCCTCACCAATAACTATGCATCATCTCTCAGCTATTCAAGCTTGGATTCCCTCCTCGTACCTGAGAGTCTTAGATTCCAGTGTTCTCCACTTTTTATTACTATTGTGAATAGGACGTATCTCTGTATTTGTCCATCTTAATGTTATAATGAAATGTTTATATACTGGTCCCAGCCAACTTTCTCAGCTTTTCTAGGACTCTAACTGTATTACTTGCATATGACGACAGCCACCCCTCTTTATTAGTACCTATACATCCTTTCCTTTTAGAAGAGGGAAGTATGTTTATAGCTAAAAATTCTAGAATGCCTTAAAAAATAAAACAGTGGAGCAACTTGAAAATTCACATATAAATTTTTAAATTTGGCAGTGTGTGGCATATGTGTGCAAATTTATATGTGGGTGGGAGTGCACAGCTACATGCAGAAGCCAGAGGACATTAGATGTCTTATACAACTGCTTCCACTTTGTACCTAGAAACAGTCTCCCACTGGATATGAACCTCACTATTTTGGCTAGCCAGCAAGCTCTGTTTCTGCTTCCCAATGTGGTAATTATAGGAATATGCATCCATGTCTGGCTTTTTTTTATATGGAATCTGTGAATTCAATTTGTTCAAATGTAGGTTCTTAGGCTTCCATAGAAAGGGTTCTTCCCCACTGAGCCATCTTCTAAGCTCTGATAGCTTACTTCTGTACCCCTCTGAGACAGGGTTTCTGGGTGTCGTCCTGGCTGCTCTAGAACTTGCTCTGTAAACCAGGTTAGTCTCCTTCCAGAGATCTGCTTGCCTCTGTCCTGCGTGCTGTAATTAAAGGCATACATCACCAAGCCCAGTTTGAGAGCTCATCTTAAAACTTAGTTTTTATAATAAATGTAGCTGGCAAATGTTTTAAGATAAATTCATTAAAAAATTATAAACATGACAATTCATTATCAAATTCATGAGTGGCTATGTTACATTGTTCTCTCCATTTTAAAACAATTACCAAGCCAACTTTATAGTTCTAAGAAAACTGGTCATATAATTATCCTTTGCCTTGAAGATTCAAGAAGATAAGGTAGAAGGTTCTGCCAGTTATCCACTAAAACTTATGTGAAATATCAAATGTATAAATGTGTATAAGCGAATGAGTGTGCATGCGCAAACACACACCAAGTATATGCACCAACAATTTTTAAAAATGTCAGTGTAAACTATTAAGATCATGTATATGAACACAGATCAAATAACAATTTCTATTACTCTTTCATCAGTTGGAGTTCTGGCTTTTAGAAAAACTGTCATATAGACTTACAACCACTAGTAAAGTATTTTTGCACCTAAATATTTGGTTTTTATATCTTGTATAATATCTAGAACTAGTGAGTTTAGGATTGTATTTTTAAAGCTCATGATGAACTGGAATATTGTTATGTCATATTTTACTAAAAAATCTTTTCTTACTACATTAACTCAAAGACAGCATGATCACAGAAACAAGAGTTAATACTATTTGAATTAAGATATTGGGTGTGGTGGTACATGCAGTTAGGAGAGTGAGGCAGGAAGATGGCAAGCTTGAAGCTTGCCAGGATTACATAGTGAATTTGCATTGGTAAAAGATCCAATCACATTATAATCTCCCAAGTAATTGAAAACTTTCCTTTTTAGAAGCCAATTTTCTTTTTAGAGCAATTTATCATATCCCTATTTCAAAGCCTAGTCTATCTAGCTGTTCTGTTCTATATTCCCATATGCCATAACTTAGCCACTAGTTTCATAGGAAAGCTAAGTGCATATTTTCAGCAAAGTACTTATTATTGCCTTCTAAGTTTTATTTTAAAAAATTTTAGATAAACTTAGAATCAAAATTTTTAAAGATGGCTCTAGAAAATCATAGAAGTAGAAAGAATATGGATGTGTACCAGTTATTCTTTCTATTATTCAATACAGAATTTCCTTTATGCTCAAATTTACAAAGTATTTCTCAATAATGGTTTGTATCACATATTCAAGTATAGCCATTCCCAGGTAGTTTCTTAATTTTGTTAAATTTGAGGATGACAAAAACCTGTCTTCATTCATATTCTTAAGTATTTAAGAGGTATTTACTTTTAACCAAAAATTTTATTCAACTGTTATTAGTTCTGAATTTTTCAGTTGATTATTAAAGCATTTCTAGGGATATATGCATGTTATTTACAAACGAACATCCTATCTCTTCCTTATGTCAATATATCTTATTTTTATTCAATTTTAGCTTTTAACATCCTTTGGCTTTTCTTTATGAGATAGCCTTACTATACAGCCCAGGCTGGCCTGAAAAGTAAGGTTTTTCCAAGTGGAAGAATTTATCACCTTTAGGTAGTTCATATGTGACAAGAAAGACCATTCTATGTAGAATGACAGCAGTAATTCAGATTATGGGTCTGATACTGAATTAAGCACTTAGTAAAATTATTCAGTTTCTTATTAGCCTTATGAATCAGGCATTTACAGATGAAATTCAGAGATATTTTGTAACATCACACAGGGTAGAGAACTAGTCCTTAAATACAGGTCTATTTAATTCTTTAATCTACTGTGTCAACAATATCTCCTCACTTTTTTTTTTTTACCAACTTTCCTCCATATTCTTGTAAACAAAACTCTTGAAACTCAACAAACAAAATAATTCCATACGATTCACACAACATTTTAGTGACAACTAGTGATTGACTTCTTTATGTAATGCTTTTTTTCAGTTTATACTGACGCTTGAAGGGCAAGGTGTTTTCTGACAATGTTTCTCACTGCTTGCTAGAGAGAAGAACAGAAATGTAATAAAAGTTGATGACTAATAGTCCATTCCACAGAGGTTATGTAGTAACAAAGACAATAACTCTCTGAGAGTGTGATAACCAGAACAAGTAGTCTGTTCTCCAAGATCAATTCTATATGTGTGCAACATACCCACCAGATAGAGTAAAGCACACATTGTAGTCTAACTCAGGTACTCTAATTATATTCTAAAAGCTGTCAGTAAACTGACACAGTTGAAAACTGCCTAAACATTTTTATTAAACTAAACCTGAATCTGTCTCATTAGGTGGACAGATTAAAATCTAGATGAAAGTAGAATTTTAATATAAAGCAATTACTTACAATATTCTTTTAAATTCAACAGAAGTTTAAAAACCCACAAACACCCCCACCCCACCCAAATAAACCAAAACAAAATTCTGAAGTATTTATTATGTTAGTGTAGCCTTAATTAGTTTTAGCAACTAATCTGTATTGGTAAATGTTGTTGCTGTTGTTTCCTATTGAGACAGGGTCTTGCTTTTTACCCCATACTGGCCTTGAACCTGCAGCAATCCTCTTGTCTTATTTTGTCTTCCAAGTACTAGGACTGTAAGTACCACCATACCCAGCTATGGCATTTTTTGATTACAAAATAGTCAGAAAACTGATCTGAATTTGAGTACCAGGGAGGATGTTTGATACCAGCCTAGATTAAACAGAAAAACCCTGTCTAATAAGTAAACAAATTGGCTAGCATAAGTTAGTATACCAATACTTTCAGCTAGAAGCCTGCAATATAACACCGTAAAAGACAATAGATCAGATCCTTTTTTCTCATAGCCATTTGGCTCATAGTCTTATGATTTAAAGTCATGTTATCTCAGAAATTTTATAGTTTATTTTCCTTTGAAAACAAAACAATAACGATTCCTCATTGATGTCATTATTTCCTGCCCCTTTAGCCAGGTCCCACCCAACAAGCCACTTAACATTTCCAATTGTTCCCCTGAACATTAGCGTTCCACCACTTTCTACTGTCTCCCCTTATAAATACAAATAAATATTTCCTAAACTTACTACGTTAAACGTATCTAACCTTTTTTATAACCATTTCTGGTGTTATCTGTATACTGTCTAGTTCCTTCTTTGTCGTCCTGGGAAAACTGATCCCTGACTCGAGATCTCTCTCTTCCTCTGTAAAGACAGATGTAAATTAACTATTTAGAGAAAACACTATTTCTTTTTATATCAGAGAACCAACACTGAAAATTTTACTGTGAACCTCAAATGATGACTGTTCATGTCAAATTTAGAAAAGGATCAGATACGTACCTGCATTATCTTTACAGATACTAGAAGAATTACTATTCTCATTACTTTGGTATAGGTGCTGTGTTCTAGTCTCTTGGGGCACAGATGATGTCTGAGTCATCCCTTCTTCCAAGGCTTGCTTTATCCAGCGCTATAATGGCGGGGGAGGGAATGCATAGAATTTTCAATAACCATTTAAAAGACACTTATTTTCAGTGCACTAACCAAATCATTACACATTAACTGGTGAGAAATACAGTACAAATACATTCACACAGTTTCATAGTGGTTCTGGGCAGTGTCCTGCCCATGCAACCAAAGTTGTCTTTGACTGCTCTTTCCTTTCTTTTTAATTAAGACTAATTTCGAAATAGCCTCATGTAACCTAGGCTGGCCTCAAACATCCTAAGTAGCTAAAGATGACCCTGAACATCTGATGCTTCTGCTCCACCTTCCGGGCTAGGATTATAGGCTTCTATCACAATCCCAAGTGTATGTCTGTGGTGACAGGGACTGGACCAAGGGAGGACCCTACCAACCAAGTTACACTGCCCAGTCAAGTCAGTTTTTTCTATTAGGCAAAACTCCAACAGCTGTGGAATTCTATCAACCAATAAAAAAAATAACCAACTTTCCACACTGCTCAGGATAGTATAATTGTTAAAGATAGGCTGACAGTTTAAAAGGTCTTTAGTGATAATCTGTATGAGCTTCTTTTTCCCTGTCAAATTGTTTGTACAAATTATGCCCCAGGAACTGCAAATCACTGAGCAGGGACAGGGGGGGTGGAGGTGGGGGGGGAAGAGGTTCTGAAAAAATAAAGTAGAAGAAGTTTTTCAAGAATTCTTACCACTTACTTTTTTCAGTAGCTAATATGTAATTTATCAGGATGAGAAATAAGAAAGCTTACAAAATTACAAAGTAAGATTAGGTATTAGGTATAAAAGAAAATTTATTATCCGTGATTTTATTTATTTATTTATTTATTTATTTATTTATTTATTTATTTATTTATGGTTTTTCAAGACAGGGTTTCTCTGTGTAGTCCTGGCTGTCCTGGAACTCACTCTGTAGACCAGGCTAGCCTCGAACTCTCGAACTCAGAAATCCGCCTGCCTCTGCCTCCCAAGTGCTGGGATTAAAGGCATGCGCCACCACCGCCTGGCCCGATTTTATTTTTTCAAGATACAGTTATAAGTTGCTCACCATTCTGTGGCTCTCCTGTCCTTGACATAAGACAGATCTAATTTTAATAAACACTAATTTCAGCCAGACTGTCTCCAAATAGGAAAAGGTGAACTAGTATAATTTTATACTTTTAGAGAACATAACCTAAGTCAGTAAATATAATCTTCAGCAGAGCAGTTCTAGAAGATCTGTGGCCTGTGGTTAATTAGAACCTGGGAAAACTCCAAGGAAATTGTACTATGAAAATTCTCTATTGTGTAAGTATCTTTGTGGTTTACTAAATTGAAGGAAAAAAGTAAACAGAGGTAAGTGAATGGGTATGTGTATATGTGTGTATAAAATAAAAGATATTCAGAATCACATTAACATTCTAGAACACGACAAGATGTCTAAAAAGCCAAGACCAATGCTCTCTTACAGAGTCCCAACACACAGGTTATCAGAAGCACAGATCCTTAGAATGGACAGGAGTCAGCTTGGTCTAAAGCCCTTTTTCATAGATAGGGGCTACTAGCCTGGGAGGACAAGTGAAAAATCCTTTGTCATGAATATTAAAGTTTTAAAATTTATATTATATACAGGTTATTTTATACTTATTTTTCCATTCAGAGCAGAAGACAGAAACTTAAATTTTTAGATTCCTATATTTTCCTCAAAAAAAAAAGAAAGGAAAAAAAGAGAAAACATTATGGAAAAATATTTTTCAGTGTAGGAAAAGTCATATCAGAGTTTACATTCTAGATCTTAAGACTAGAAAAAAGGAGAGCTTATATAAAACCAAATGGGACATTGAGAAATAAGGTGTCGCCAGTGTTGTCTATAAGGCTAAACAGAGTCAAACCAAGTAACCCTTTCTTCAGTGTCCTCTTGTTGATTTTTTTTAAACAATATTTAGGATTCATAAAGGAACACGACCATTTCTTCCTATTCTGTTCACCTACGCAAATTCTATTTAGAATAACTGAAGTCTTAAAACAATTCTGTTTTCTGTAAAGTATACTGAAGTGAAAAGCTTTTTAGGAGGCCCAAAGGCAGGTGAGGCATGTTTGAAAAGGAGAGAGAACAATGAAATAACTAAGCTTTGGAATGTAAAGACCTAGTTTGAAACCTGCTCTCCCAATTACTAGAGATGCCTTACTTTGGGTAAATTTCTGAACTCAATTCTGTATGGAGACAAAAAGACTGGGTTTATTGTAGCCAATGATCTCAAATATGCAAAGAAACCTTGTAGCATAGCACTGCAAACACTCCAAACTTTCAACTTCTTTTCTCAATGATTCAGTGACTCTGAATATATATCTATTTTATATATACTCGTTCATTTATCTATGATTACTCACCTCTCTCCTGCTAATTTTAACAGTATGTTTATGGTTAAAGGAACAAATTATAACAAAACTTCAAAGGAAAATAAAATAAAACAACAATGCAAACCATAGTAATTTTCTAAGGAATCTTGGATATAAAATATTCTTTACATATGTCCAACTGACTTTACACAGAACAAAGAGGGACACTGACTAAAGGTTCACATGTTTATTATAAAACAAAACAGAACTGGAGAGATGGCTCAGCGGTTAAGAGCACTAATTGTTCTTCCAGAGGTTCTGAGTTCAATTCCCAGCAAACACATGATACCTCATAACTATCTATAATGAGATCTGGCGCCCTCTTCTGGCATCCAGGCATATATGTTGGGAGAACACTGTACATAATAATAAATCTTAAAAAAAAGTTTAGTTTACCCTGCCCAGAAAATGTTTATGTTGTAGAATCTAGTCTGTTTTTTTCCCAAGAAATATTAAAGCAGCAATTTAAATTGAATTTCAATGTAAATAAGGGTTTTAGGAAGGGAAGGTGGTCTTATGAGGCTGGCCTGAAAATTCTGATCCTTCTGCTTCCACCTCTCCTAAGGGGTAGGACCACAAATCTGCACCACAGCCACTCCCAGTTTTATAAGGTGGACCACCATTGGGAATGATATGTAAACATTCTTCCAACTGAGCCACATCACTGGCTATAATAAAAAATTTGAAGATTAATTTTAATGAAGCAGCCTTACTATAAAAGTCTCTAAAAACAGTGAGTGATATAGAGCTGAAGATACAGCCCAGTGGTTAAAGTGCTTATCCAGCTTGTAGAAGAATCATGGCTGGCTGGATACCTAGCCCTGCTTTAAAAAAAGGTGTGAGAGACAACTAAGGATGAGATTGGTCACAGAGTCTTGGATAATGCAATATGGAGTTCAGTAAAATTCAATTTCTTTCCATGTGTTGTCAATGGAGATACTACAGATATAAATGCCAAGTGTTGTGGTTTATGCCTTTAATCCCAGCATTCAAGAGATAGAGGCAGGCAGTCTATTCTACACAGATTTATAGACAAGCCAGGATTATTTTGATACTTCAAAAGTAAGTAAGTAAGTAAGTAAGCAAGCAAACAAACAAGCAAAATACAAAACACAGTCAGATAAGAGGAACTCAATCAAAGACAGCTGGTGAGAACACTTAGTAAGTAAAAATGTTAGTTGCAAAGCCTGATGATGTCAATTTGATATAAAGGTGGGAGACAACGGACGCCAGACTTATTCTCTGACATCCCCATGAGACCCATCCCTTCTATACTTAGTAATGAAACAACAAAAACAAAAGCTCAAACAAGTAGATTACCTATGCAGGTTATAGTTTTTTTTTTTTTTTTTTTTTTGGTTTTTCGAGACAGGGTTTCCCTGTATAGCCCTGGCTATCCTGGAACTCACTCTGTAGACCAGGCTGGCCTCGAACTCAGAAATCCACCTGCCTCTGCCTCCCAAGTGCTGGGATTAAAGGCGTGCGCCACCACCGCCCGGCGCAGGTTATAGTTTTAAACAAGTTTGTTTGCTTGGATCTCTGCTAGTTTGAAAAGAAACAAACAAACAAACAAACAAACAAAAAGATTGCAATCTTGCATAATTACCAATAAGGCATTTCAAATGTTAGTCCATATTATTATTTAAAACAACCTTTATATTAATCTCTACTAAATTATCATCAATCTTTCCTTTAAAAAAAAGATTAATTTTATTTTCTATGTGATTATTTTGTGTGTGTGTGTGTGTGTGTGTGCTTGATTCTTCATGCAGGTCAGAAGAAGGAATCAAATCTTCTGGAACTGGGATTACAGTTGTGAACCACCACGTGAGTGCTAGGAACCAAATCTGGGTCTTCTGCAAGAGCAGCAAGTGCTCGTAACTGATGAGACATCTCTCCAAAGTCCCCAGTAACTCTTCTTAAGAAACCAGAACTCTTCTTTACAACCTGATTTTACTACCTCAATAAAAACACTGACTGCTTGTCCAGAGATCCCAAGTTCAAATCTCAGCAACCACATGGTGGCTCACATCCATCTGTAATGGAATCTGATGCCCTCTTTTGGTGTGTCTGAAGACAGCTACAGTGTATTCATATACATAAAATAAATAATTCTTTTTTTTTTTTAAAAAAGTTCCTTTTTTAGCATATACCAACTGTATGTATAACAGGTCTCATACTTTTCTATATACACACATAGTGTATTTTGACTATACTTACACCCTTTCCATTCTTTCTTATTCTTTTCCCATCCACACTAATCTTCCTTTTTTGTAACTAATATGACTCTACTTTCTTATTTATTTTTAAACCTAATAAGCATAATTTAGGGTTGTTTACAGGAGCATCTTACCAGTGCCTCTTACCACTGAAGAACTTATCTATCCCTCCCCTAATAAACCAAGTACATAGCCTTGGAGAGAGACAGGGTCCTTCTTTTCAAATTTTTAACACTCCTCAAAAAAGCAGTTAGGATTCTGCTATTACTTAAAAAATATTACATCTTTAAGAAATCATTATTTTGTAGGGAGTTTGTGTGGATGTTAGAGGACAACTGTATAAACAGGTCTTCTCCTTCCACTTTTACTTGAGTCTAGGGATGGAATTCAAGTGTTTGCCTACTTAGCCAACAAATTAGCTTCCCGTTTTACTCTAACTGAAGAAATGAACAGTTCTGTAGGTAGATGAAGTCTGTTTTGCCATTCTAGGTTTAGGGAGTGCTATCACTAACATAGCCAGTAAATCATGTTTTGTTTTGGATTTTTAGGTGAGATTTTGCACCAGGCAGTGGTGACACATGCCTTTAACCCCGGCACTTGGGAGGCAGAGGCAGGCTGATTTCTGAGTTCAAGGCCAGCCTGGTCTACAGAGTGAGTTCCAGGACAGCCAGGGCTATACAGAGAAACCCTGTCTGGAAAAAAAAGGTGAGATTTTGCAGCCCAGGCTGGTAACACAATACCCTTGTCTTGGCCTTCTGAATGATTTAACAGCAGGCACGCATGACTATCACACCCGATTATCATGGATAATAGTGTTTTTGTACAACAAACTGTTTTCCTTTTCCAATAAACATTTTAAGACCCGAGAAAAGCTAAGTTAGTGGTATAAGTGATTTCCCTGGAGACCCAACTCCGTTTCAGTACCTAGACAAAATTCCTATAGTGCTCAGATTTTCAAAAACTTTCTATTGTTGTTACTTATGTCACCAAGTTACTTACGTTACTTAATCATCCAAAATCCCTTTGACAAGGACTTTGTGGTCAAATTTCTCAGAAAATCTTCTACTTGGGAGTTTTCCCCATATAAACCAAGTGAGTGCATTACTTTGTAGGATGTGCCATTTAGGCTTCTGCAGTATACTAGTGACTCAGCAGCACTGCCTTTCCCTTATGCAGATTTCTGTTTCCTTGCCCCCCCCTCCATATTCCATGCCATTCTGTTGATCCTCCATATTCCCGTCCCCAAGAAATAACTTATATTCTTGGGGAAAGAAAAAAAAATATTTTAGGTTTGGAGGAACCAGGGAAGACCTGCCTGGAGTTGGAGACTTCATCACATCAAATAAGCTACATGCAACATCCTCATGTGTGTGATGCCAGTGGAAGAGGGCAATGACAAACACTGAGGGTGGCAGCCTGAATCCAAATCTAGGGATCAGAAAAAAAAGGGTGTTTCAGGGAAAAGAACCCTACCTAAAGGAAGAGCTAGTCAACTGTGTCCTGTTTTTCTGAAAACATTGAAAAGTATTACAGGCTTAAAGAACAATCTATTCCCAAGACACCCTTGGAACATATGTACAAACGTGGGAATTAATAAAGTACATTCCCAAACAATTACCAAACACTACTGGTGCTAGACCCAAAACAGTAACAATGAGAGAGCCCCAGAAAGGCAGGGAACGAGTAGTCTAACCCATTGTTACTGACCAACAATAATTATAATAATTATGTCTAAATTCTTTTAAGAAGTAATAGTTATTGATTACTTAGTTACAATCTTATCTGTTTTTATGAATATAACTGTTCTCTAATTATTTGGGGCCCAACGTCACACAATAGTCACCAATAACCACACTAACCAGTATCACAAAGTCATATACAAAATGATCCATCCCATGAACTGCTTTGTGCTCCTCCAACCTCATCAAGTCTCTACGTATAGCCAGGTAAATAGTCACAAGTTTGAGCACCAAAAATACAGCATACATTCCAACTTCACCATACTGGCTCCTAAAGAGTTTATTTCCCTGTTTAACAACACAATATAAACTCACAAAGTTATCTAGAGATTCATGAGTTATCTAGACAACTACACCAAATATGCTACAACTATACGCATCCTACAGTATTAAATACACTTTCATTTATGGGCAGGTACACACAGACAGACAGACATGTGCGCGCGCACACACACACACACACACACACACACACACACACACACACACAGAAAGAGAGACAGAGACAAAGACAGAGAGAGACACCGAGAGCCCGAGCGAGACCTACCTTCTTACAAGAGCTGAATGTGCCATCAGGCAGAAGGGGCCTTCGACGCCTCTCGGGCATAAAGGGTGAGCCAAAGCGAATGTAGTGTTTGGGGGTGGTACAAATTAATGGGGAATGAATAAGACCCGGTAGCATGTTCAGGGTTGTTGCCAATACAGTTGGGTCAGTGGTGATACGCAAAGGACACTCAACAGGGCATTCTTGCTTCTCTGCCTTGTCATTTAACCATTCTGTAACTAGATACTAAAGATTTAAAAAACAAAACAAAAACTATTAGTTACCACTGCATTTGTAATTGCTGCCAGAAGCAATAGTGAAGCCCACAAATCAAACCTCAACTAAACACTAGAACAGATGCAGCAACCAGAGTGAGGATGAGTTGAGCATTCAGAGTGTAAGGGTATCTTTCCTTTACCTTTTTCATGCTCACAAAGAATACTGTTTTATCAGTGATTTAAGTTCTATCTAAAATCAAGTGAACAAAGCTAAGTAGGATGGTTTCAGCTTTCAGCATAAACAACATTTATCTAGAATATTCAATCTAATAATTCTAAGATTATTTCTTCCCTGGGGATAATAAGCCCTCTTGCTTTACCATATGAAATTTGTATGTCGCTTACCTTTTTGGTTTTGGGGTATTTAGATGCAGCACGGTTGACATGGGATCCAGTAATTGATACCACAGCTGGGTCAGACCCTGTTAACTGTCTGTTCTCCCCTGAACTGTCTATATTTCCAGCTTCAGGAGGAGTTACTAAGTTGTTACTTCCTCCTTCTTCCAAGGCAGCTTGTGATAGCTCTGCCTGTTGTGCATTGGCCTGCTTCTGGCGCTTTAGTCTTTGGGCTGAACTGGTCCGGTACCGAGAAATTCTACTTTTCGGTCGGGGTCTAGAAGGCTTAGCTGGAGGTGGTTTGGGGATTGGCTTTTCTGCAGCTACATCCTGTAACAATATCAAGGTCAAATGTTTACTATAAATTTCTCTTCTCCTTAGCAGACAGAATCTCCCAGATTGGCCTCTAGCTTACAATCTCTTGCCTTAGCTTGCTGAGTACTAGGGTTAGACAAGGTACCTCTCACCCAGCATCGAAAATGTCTTACCTGTTTCTTATTTAGTTTTCTATCTATTTAAAGCATTCTAAATGATAATGGTGGGGGAAAAAGTATTTATTGTTACTTTCAATTAATCCTTAAGACTGGAAAGATAAATCACCAATTAACACCACTTGATGCTCTTACAGCAAAGAACTGGGTTCAGTTCTTAGTGGCCACAAACTCTCCTAACTAGAGTTTTAGTTTTAGATGAGGATCCAATCCCATCTTCCAGCCTCTGTGGGTACCAGGCACATACATGGTGCATGTACATACATGTAACTGTTTACATGTAAATATAAAAATAAATCTGAACTGGGCATGTATCACATATCTTTAATCTCAGCACTCAGGAGACAGAGACAGATGCAGACAGATCTGTGTGAATTTAAGGCCAGTCTGGTCTACAAAGCAAGTTTCAAGCCAGCCAAGACTATATATATATATAGGAAGACCTTGTCACACAACAACAAAAGAAATTTTTTTAAAATGTAATCTTTAAGTACAAAATTTTATAGATTTTATTACCTATAAATAGACCATAGACAAACATCTAGCTTAGTTAATTCTACTTCTAATAAGCAACTATAAAATAGGTCAAAAGTCAGTTGAAGCTAGATAGCTAATATTAAGGTTCATAATACATACATATTAACACATAATATTAATATTATGTACCCAAGCTATTCAGAGAATCCGTGAGATAAACCCAAAGATTTAGTTTTTTAGGGATGAAGACTGAGCTAGGTAAAGCCTTCTTCATGTTCAGTATGCTTTCGACCAAACAAAAGGATTCTATGAACTTATCACAGTGCTTATCTGGGAGACACTTAAAGTGCTAAGGGACTTTGTTATTCAAATGTTGACTTCACCTGTCTCTCTGCATCCCACAAATCAGCTGCTGAGATCAAAATAACTTAGCTTATTCTGATACAGAGCAATGAAAATACTAACTTCTACTATTCTAAAAAAGGCAACTGACAAACTAGTGAACACAAGAAGTTGTTTTCCCTCTTACCCCAGCATGGGACGACCTCCGAGTATTCACACCAGTGCTCTGTGGGGTGCTTGGGATGGCAACATTTGAAACAGAGTTGCTAACTTCAGACTCAGGGGCTGTGGTTTTTGTCTCTTCTCCAACTACCAGCTCTGAACTGCTAGTAGTAATCTCTATGTCTGAGTTGCTCTGTTCTACAGACTGATCCCGCCGTTTCTTTCTCTTCTCTAAAGTTTCAAAAGCATGCATGATGGCTTCAACCTTCCTGTCTTCCCGAGTCTGGGGTGGGAGGGGGGGGAATAAGAGTTATTAAAACAACAACAACAACAACAAAGCATCGATCAGAAGCTATTTCAGAATTTATTCAAAGTATTATTAAGATAGCATATTCATCACTAAACTTTAAGACAAAAAAATTTTAAAACTGTTTTAAATATAGAAAACAGTTGTAAAAGAAAGTAAATTCAAAACCAAAATGTTTAAAATTAGGTGAGCTACCTCAACACATTTTAGTGCATAAAGCAACTACAACTAATCTCTGTCCTACTTTCAGAGCTCAAAACCAAAGTAAACTGTCTTTAACTTTTCCTAAGAACAAACAAACACAATTAGCAAATGTCTTTAATCAATCTGACAACAAAATTATTACAGTATGGATATGCAATGTGCCCCAAAGGCTCATGTTCAGTTAAAGGCTTGGAGGAACTACTGGGAGGTTGTAGAGACCCCAGGAACTGCACCTTCTTGGAGGAAGCAAGCTACTGGGGGCCATGGAAGAGTATACTTTATCTTTGGCCCCCTGACTTTTTTTCCTCTTAGCTTCCTGGTAGTGAAAGGTAAGTAGGTTTTCTTTTAGGGGACTCCTATTCCTATTTCTATTTGCTCCCAAAGCAATGAAGCCAACAGACCTGGACCTGTGAAACGTGAACATGGGTAAACTCAGCCTCCTTCAAGTTCTTTTTCTTAGGCATTTCTGTCATTTTCTCTTCCTATTCTCCCAGTAATTTGGGATCGAACTCAAGACCTTGTGCTTGCTGTACAACTGTGCTATCAGCAGCTCTACTTGATTTTAGTTTTTAAATAAATAAAAAACAAAACAAAAGAAAACACAAAAGAAAGCAAGAAAACTAATCCAACAAACTTTGGTCTTCATCACCAAGTTTTAGGGAAATCCAATTGTTAGAAGGAAATATCTTAAAGCTACTAACAGATAGTTATCATAAACTACTGTGAGCATGCCTACATGTAGAAAAATAAAAACTATAATGAAATGTACTTAATGGTAAAATCTTAGGAAAAGTGCAGAGACATTTACTGGATGGTACTTACCCTCCTGCTATGAGCTGAGTTCTCCGGGTCATCTGTAGCCTCTTCTTTTTCTTCTTCTGGTTTTTCTTCTGGATTGTCAACTTCCTTTAAGACAGAAGCACTATTAGATCGTATTCAAACTCTGAACAGCATCAACCTGCTTTACTCTGGCATCACTACCTCCCCACTCCTTTCTATGCTGGGAAGTAAGTCCAGGTCCTTATGTATGCTAAGCAGCTGGTCTATGAGTCAAAGAATGCTTTATTTTTGTTTGTATGCTTCTTGAGACAGGGAATTACTATATTGCCTAAGCTAGCCTCAAATTCATAATCACCCAGCCCTAGGCTTACAGATGTTGGAACTGTATGTGTGTATCACCATACTAGGCCCTAAAAGGATGGTTTTTTGATATTATTATTTTTCTTTCTGAATCAGATCTCATATTTTTTTTTTCCTCTCTCCCTTCCTTCCTATTCTGACAAGGTTTCTTTGTGCACAGCCCAGACTGTTCTAGAACTCACAGTGATCCTCCTGCCTCTGTCTCCTGAATACTGGAGTAGTGTGCCACTAAACCCAGGCTTTGCTCATGGTTCTGAATATTATAAACTGAAAAGAAAATCTGAATAAGCATACTAATGTTGATGTTTGTAAATAGTAGTAAATGTTTAAGTGCAGCTCTCTAAAACAACACATGGGATCAGACCACCCTGAGTTAGCCAGGGAGAGTACCTCATGCTCACTGGATACAGTTACTTTTTCTGGAACTTCTTGTGGTTGTGGGTCATGATTCTCTTCTGGAACCTCATTTTGCTGCTCCATCTCCAGCTCTTTCCGCCGTGCTTTTCTACGTCTAGTCTCTGCTCCAATGGTGGGAAAGCTAGGAGGAGGTGGGAGTGGCAATTCTGCAGCATTGGGATTTCTTTTCTGTATAGGGCAATTCCGGTTTCCCTTGTGACAAGCACAGTCCACTTTGTAATTACTATGCCAAAGAAACAACCAAAAGCATCTCAGTATTTTTGAAAACAGAATTATTATGGCATATTAACTATTCATTTTATTGAAACATTGGTATAATAATTCCCTCTGATGTTACTGATGAATAAATTAGAATTGGTATGACACTTTCAAAAACTATTCAGTTTTTCTTTATATCTCTACCTATAACCTATGCACAGAATTAGAAAGAAAACAAACCTCTACTAAATCAATTCTCCCTACTGCTTTTATTTTTCTTTCAGAGACAGGGTCTGGTTGGCCTGGAATGCCTTATGTAGACCAAAGTGACCTCAACCTCAAACAGATCCACATGCTTCTGCCTCCTATGTGCTAGGATCACAAAGATTCCAGGCAAAAAATACATTATTTGTTAAGAAAGAAAGAAAGAAGGAAGGAAGAAAGAGAGAGAGAAAGAGGGAGAGGGAAAGGAAGGAAGGAAGGAAGGAAGGAAGGAAGGAAGGAAGGAAGGAAGAAAGAAAAAAGATAAAGCAAAAGGTGGGTGACAACAAAAATTGAAAACAAATTCAAAATCTTAATAAGGCCATCCATGGTGGTAAAAATTTTTGCGGTCTTACCAGTTGCTATATTCATAATCAAATGCAATGGTGACTTCAGCATCCTTGGTGATAGCAGACACAGCATAGATACACAGGTGAATCATCCCATCTGCAATCATGTGTCTCACCTGTATGGACAAGACATGATTATGTTTACCTTCAAAACCAAAACCAACTTTTTCATAAATGGGAAAAGCTTGACCCAAATAATTTCTGCCTATTTTGAGAAGTCTGTTATTTTATTTACCCTCTATCATTTCCTGATAGTACACTAACGAACAATCTATTAGACTTCCTTAAAATTCTTCTGCCATTTACTGTGAATTCATCAATTTTGGAAACATTTAGAAATTTTCACAACTCTGTTTCCCACAACAGCAAAGACAAATGGAACTAAACGACAACTACTACCACATGGCATTTTTTTCCAGTCCAATTTATAGACTTCTTATCCAGTCTGTTTTCTTAGTTTTCTTACTAACTTGCCTTTTTTCATTTCTGTCCACTCTAAAGAAAACCTATTTCTTGTCTTTATTCCATCTCCATATGGCACCACACTTCTGGTTTTTCATCTCTGCATTTAAAAATCATACGACTATTAGCTACAGACCTTTATCTGGGTGAAGTTTTCAGATTGTTTCTTCAGTAAACGTGTCCTTTGGTGCTTCCATTGAAAGGGAAGTTGCTAAAGATAGCTTACCTCTGCATTTGGTGTACATGATCTTCTGATGAACCGAGCATCATTACCGAAAGTACGAGCATCGACACACATCTCTACACCATTGAATTTTGAGTAGAAGAGCACAAAGGGATATGGTCTAGGGATATAATTAAAATTCCTGTAATTCTCAACACAAACAAAAGAGCCACCCCACGACTACAAAATGTGATGCATATGCTGACTGCAAGATCTAAGCTAGCAAACACCAAGACTTATCTGCTTTTCATTAATGAATAAGCACAAAGTAAGGAATGCTGGGCTTGGAAAGGAGTCATCACCAGTGAACACACTAAGTGTTTTGTAGATTTATTTGCTCTTTTGTACCAATAGCAAACAGACATGAGCTTATTTGAAGACTGGTCAGCCAGAACCATGTAAGCCCTCAATGCTCAATAAATGACATTCTTACTTTTTGAAGAAATGCCCATTGACCTCAAATTGTTGTCGTAACATGACTTTCCCACGATATTCTATTATAAGAGTGTCCAAAGCCAAATCTCTTGCAGCCCTCAGGATTTTCCGGTGCTTTTGAACACGGGTGACTCTTCCCAGCTGTAACTGAATAAAAACAGAGTGTTAACTTTTAAGAATAGCAATAGCACTGTGGTAAACATTTACAGTGTTTTATAACGGTTAAGAAGGTACCAATACTTTCTTTCAGGTTTTATCAGTGTACTATGTAGGCTGGAGGTCAGAAAATTTTCTTTTTGACATAAGCTCAATTTTCCCAGGAAACACGTTCTGACTAGTGGTCCCAGAGAAAGTAAGATCAAACAAAAACTTAAGATATCAGTGGAGCTGTGTCTACTTTATGACTATATAGGTTTCTGTAAATCTTTTGTAATTCCTCATTTCTCAAATGTGAGTCTAGGCCGAGTGGTGGTGGTGCACGTCTTTAATCCCAGCACTTGAGAGGCAGAGGCAGGTGGATTTCTGAGTTCGAGGCCAGCCTGGTCTACAGAGTGAGTTCCAGGACAGCCAGGACTATACAGAGAAACCCTGTCTCAACCTCCCCCCCCAAAACAAAAACAAAAACAAAAACAAAAAACGAGAGTCTAGACAGTTTAGTTACTATAACCTGATTTTGGTCAAAGATGATAAGCAGGAAGGTAGTTCATTTGTTATTTGGTAAGGAATAATAATTTTGTTCCATTCTGGTTCTTCTGGTATTAAAGTAATTTCAATCCCTTAGTGCCTTTAATGCTTTAGTTCTTACCTGCATTTGGGAACCAATTACTGTATTATTACAGGCCAGTTCAGTTTTATTAATAGTGTCTAAAATAGCAGGTTTGCCCACAAATTCCTTGTTAGAATGGAGATGCTGCTCAAGAGCATTCTGTACATCTGCACTGTACTGATTAGTGAAAGCTTCTTCATACTGATCAGTCCATAGTCTTATCCGATTTTCCCAGCCCTCAGTGGTATTTTCATCTAAATTCTGTGCTTCAGAGGGAGAATTCTGTAGAAAACAAAGATCAAGTGAATTAGTAAGAGACCATTCATGAACATGGTGTGTGGGGGGGGGGGGGGGCACGCCAGGATAAGCAAGATACTTGTTTTTACTTGACAGTTGGTGTAGTGTTAAGAGCAATGGACTGAAATTAGGGGTTTGGGCTTCTATTATCAATGAACTGTGAGGTCTTGGACACCTTCAAATGAGAAAATCATCTGCTTGTTTATAACGTGAGAACTTAATCTAGTCAGTATCATCAAAAAAAAAAAAAAAACAAAAAAACAAAAAAACAAACTATCAAGATTGACATCAAATTCCTTAGGGGGGAAAATCATAAAAAGACAAAAAAGAATTTTAAGTTGTCATAGTGCATAAAATTTCAAAAGAGATTAATATTCATTTGTGTTAGTATAACAGTACTAATGGTTTGTATTTGTATTAGGAGAGTGAGTCACCTATTTGTTTTTGAGACACCTATTATTTCTAATAGCACTACCTAGTTCATGATGTTACCACTCACAGGGAAAGTTATCATTTGGAACCATTATCAAATACACTTTGAATAATGTTTCATCATTCTATGTAAATTACCACACAGAATTACTTATTCAAATATACTGAAGAAACACTGTTTTATTTTTAACATTTATTTTACTGGTATGCTTGTGCCACAGAGGACAGCTTGTGGGAATTAATTCTCTCTTCCCACCACAAGTGTCCCAGGGAATCACACTCAAGCTGTCAGGCTTGGTGGCAACTTCCGTTACCTGTTCTCTCATGTTTTGTTGACCCAAAACCCTGGCTAAGAGTTGTGTCTTATAGGAAAGCTCTTGATTTTGAGATTAAAAATCCAAATGGTATTTTCTATTTATTCCCATAGTTACTACCTGCATTTTTATGAAAGTTCTCACTAATTCTAAGGACAAAGTTTATAAGCCAACTAAAAAATTATAAGATAATTAAAGTAAAACTTTTTTCCCCTAAATTTTAACATATCTACAAGGCTGTGTTGAAACTGTAAGCAAAATGAAAGTGCGTATAAACTTCTCTGAGAAAAACAGATTTCAAAGGAATCTAAAGGTTTCAAAATTGGAGCTAGTTACAGTATTAGTTGATAGGGGGGAAAAAAAAGAGGGCCTTACAGGTAGGCCCCAAATTCTATATAAGGTCCTTCTTAGTAAATGAGATAAAATGAAATGAGCAGTTAAAAATACACATAGCAACTTGTTGATCTATCTCATTAAAGAATATCCTATCCACATAAGAGGTCAGACTTTCAAATTTAAGGTAAAATGTCATTCAACATCAATGACAACATCAACTGGTACTCCAACTAAATACAAAGTAATCCTAGTAAGTTCACTGTAACTCAAGGAGTCACTGTTTATATAACAGTCAAGAGATTTAGGGACATGAATACTTAGAAGAACCAAACTACAACTCAAATTCAACTAAAGTTCTCAAATCCTCAACGTTGGGAGTTATGTGAATATACTCAAGGGCAGGACAAAAGAAGATACAGGAAAGGACAACCAAATCTCCTTTCCTTTAACTTTGTAAAACCAATCAGTACAACAAAACCCAGTTAATATCTAAAAAGTACATTACTTCTCCAAACATACAGATACACACACAAAACGTCCTACTATTTGATAAACAGGATTATAAATCTCCACTAAGAAAAATACGTCAGGAAAAATAGTGCTATTTCAATAAGACTATCACAGATTAACAACACCAATTTCCTAATAAAGAGTTATCTTTTCAAACAGTGATTCAAAGCCAAAGTTGTCAAGGAGGCTTTACAAGAGAGCCTGGCTCACCACCAGAGAATTCTCACTCCTGAGGTTGAGTCCAATCACTGGAATAAAATAAACTAGCCTCGTTTTGTTTTGTTTAAAAACAAAAAACAAAAAAACAAAACAAAAAAAACCCAACTAACTTAACCCCCACACTACCACAATTAAACAGAAATATGAAAATATTTCATAAAATAGACAAGAAAATCCACTCTGGAGAAAAGCTTTATGAAAGCTGAACGGCAACATTACAACATTGTGAAAAGCAGACTCCAAGATTCCCAGACCATCAATGTCAGGAAAGAAGCCAACCAAAATGCAAGATCAAATGTAAAATGCAGCATCAGGAAAGGTTACCCCTTACCTTCATCCGAAAGGACTTCTGGGATCCCTCTCGAAATGCCTATCCCAAAGAGGAAAACAAGTAGAACAAAACAAAACTTGGTACCAAGAAGGACAGTTATACCCATGCGACTAAAACTAAGGCACTAACCAGTAGTCTATGCTGTCTCATTTTCTGTATGCAAATACAATGGTATACCTCAAACCATGGTCAAGAAAAAGGACACTTTAAAGGCTTATGAACACTGACATGAATTCCAATACTTTGATGAACAAGACAACTAACAGATAAAAGCACGCACCACTTATATACTATACAAACCACTGACACTGAGCAGAAAGTAATTACAATCCTAAAGTTGAAATTAAGAAGGAAACAAAGACCAGTCCCCTTTACAAAGGGTGGGCAAGTGACTAAGAGCAACCAAGTTGCTATGATGAGGAAGAAAGAATAGAAAAGACAGATGTCTCTTCTAGAGACCCTGTATCTAAGAGTGTAGAAAAGTGACCAAGTGTAGAAAAGTGGCCAAGACAATAAGGAAACCCAGACCATTCAAGATAAATTTCCTCATGTTTTATTGCTGTTTAGTCTAGATACAGGACAATCAATCAGCCTAATGACATGAGGTCAGGCATGTAACCAAGACAAGAACTTCAGATTGCTTTGTGCAGAGAGGTAGGGAGATGCTGCAGAGAGAGGAGAAGCCTAGATGTAAGGCTGTATCTCACAGAAGCTTTTACAGGAAGAACTGGCATTCCGTACCTGGGATGGTGGGTGAAGGACAAGAAAATGAGCCTGTAGTGATGGTTACATAGGTTAGAAGAGAGTTGGATCTGTTTGTATATAATATTGATCAGCTGATTTTTTTGAAAGTAGAAAAAAAGTGGCCAAATATTGGCATCAAATTTCTTCAAAGAATTTTGGAGTATTTTTGCTCTAATCAAATGTTTGAGCTATTTCAGACCTTTTAATACTGCATACCTTGATCTTCTTCGTCTTTGGTGCTGCACGACCCTTTTCTGGACTCTTTTTCCGCTTCTTGGGTTTGGTTCTTCTAACAGTTAAGGTGATGCTTGTAGGTGTGTGCTGTGTTGCTGTGTACAACACAGTGGAAGGAGAAAGCTCCTCATCCCAGCTTTCTGTTGCACTGCTATCCCCACCTGAAACAAAGATGACTATACAGTTGCGGCACTAACGTCACCTTCTTCCTCCCTTCCCTATGTCCTCCATCTAGTAAGAAATTATCTCTATTATAGCTCTACACAGACAGACAGACCCCACCTTTCTTCTGAAAACAAGATTTTTTTTGTTGTTGGCATGAAGTATGTAAGATTTATTTTGCATTCCATCCATTTTCCCCTTTCAAAGTAGTCTCCACACTCTGTTGTGTTTAACTATATACGGGTAACTTAATGAAAAGAAATTATTCTTGGTGCTCACAAAGAGTAGCTTGACTGTTACAAGTCTAAGAAAGTTTCCAGATACAGTGGTTTTGAAAGAACTTGTTTATGTGAAAATAGCTGTGTACTATAAAACATTTAAATTAAAATATTTACAGTCAAAATGTGGGTTTAACCCACCTTCTGCTCACCTGATATGTTGTCCTGCTTCCGCCGATGAAGTCTAATAACCTTCCCCCTGCTCATTCCCCTAAAGAGGGAAAATAAACTTAAAGTAGTCCTTCCAGCAGCATGCGGCACATCACATCATACATGGGAGAAGTGTCTCTGCATATACTACCCCCTCCCTCCCACCTACCAAATGTTTCCAGGACATTAAATTTCATATCAAATTCAATAGCTTTAACATCAATCTCTCATTCCTTGTTGTCAGCAATTCTCACCTAGTGCAGAGAATTCGAGCCAAGGAGCACTAAGGAATCATCTACATTAACAAACACAAGAAAGAATACTTTGAGCTTTTCCCTACTGATAAGAAACCCTAATCCCAGCAACCCAGGTTTGAATTTAGATGAAACAGGATCTTACCTGCACTTGTCACAGTTGAGAAGGAAGCCATCCTGAGAAAGACCACAAGGACACCAGGTAGGAACAGTCTCTCCTTCAGAGTTCGGGCTGTCTCCACAGCGTTCCTCTACGGGCGACGGCAGGCCATTCAGGTCAGAACGAGGGATGATCGTCTGGACAGGGGGAGAAGCAGGAGGTGTCGGAGGAGGAGGGGCTCCGTAATTATGATCCTGAAAATAAGATTTTTTAAATCAACAGTGTCCAAACACTGGCCCCTCTCTCCCCTAAAGTATGGTACATATGGAAAGAAAGAAGAAAGTAGTACCCTTCGTTTTTTGGCTTCAACCAGGAAAGTGATAAAACAAAATGCCAAGGTCAACTGGGACATAAAAACAAGAACAATGATGCAGGGCTAGACGTCCGCTGGAGGCAGGGAAGTGCAAAAGGGGCAACTTCGTCATGCTGCATATAAACATTTCAAGAAAGTCACAATGTATAAGAATGGATTACACTCCAGGAAGATCACTGCTCTGGAGAGAAACAAGTGCATACTCACAGCATAAGGCAGTCCTCGACACCCATGCCTCTGAGTGGTCCCATAATTATGAGTGGAATACACGCTCTTCTCATTAACTGCTGGACTAGCCTCCACAGATTCAGGGCTGCACAAAGGCGAAAAGCAACGCATGATAGCATAACACCTACTCTTCCCTTAAACTAACAGTTCACTTCCCATTCTAATCCCTTCTTTTTCCACAACCACCAGCCACTAGAACAAGAACTTAGTGAAAGTCTGTTTAACATAACTAAGCCTATAAATAATAGTGTTATTGAGTGTGAATTTGTGTGTAACATGAAGCCAGTACAGGCAGATGTCTCAAGGCAGGCACCTGGGATACAAGGTGTCCCTAATGACAAACACAAACGTACCAGCAGAGCGGGGAGTTTCCCCTAGAGAAGCCACTCTGGGCTGGTTTAGACTCAGAACTATTCTTCTTAATTGGATCTCTTAATACTTCCATGAAACCTCACATGACATTTGCAGTGAGTGAGATGATGAAAGTGCCTTCTGCACTGCCCCAGGGACCAGGCCCTCTTCCATTCACTACCAAGACAGGATACCCTGAAGAAAGTACAGGCAAAAACAATGGCATCTTATATTTATCACACCTCTCATCTTGATGAACCCCCAATACCTTTCACATATTAGAATTTCTCATCCACCAAGGACATGCAAGCATATCTAAGGACATGACTGTTTAACGGCTGCATGATAATAACATAAAACTTCAAAATAAAACTGAATTTGGGAGTTAAATTTGTTTCATACTAAATAGCAACTATGATTACCATTATGAATCATTTATTGCTTGGGTCTACATGTATTAACTCATTTCATATCTATAATTATTAAACATGGTCGCCCCCTTTTTATAGAGAGGGAAGTGAAGCTGAGGTGGTGAGATTACGTGATTTTTCTAAGTATGTATGCTGATAGAGTCAGGATTTGAAATAAAGGTGTCTGACTCCAAAGCCTCTTTCTTTCCCATTATGCATTGCTTGAAAGATAACATTCTATCTGTAAACTGTATTTGAGGCCTTTAAGCCCAGGAACTTTTTTCTTTTTTACACTCAAGGTCATAAATTTTACTTAATTTTAACTTGATTAAAAAAAAAAGAGGTATCCATAGCCAAGGATAATATATGTTTTTTTCCTTGTTTCTTTATTTCAACTTTTGTTACCTGGTTCAGTTTTATGGACTTTAGAAGAATAATTAAAGAATGTAATTCTATGAGTTGGCAGAAGTTGAGAATGGATTATCTGTAATGTATATTAATCAGAACAAAGATTCACCCATTAGCAATATCAACGATCAGTGTTAACACATCTCCAGAGATCAAACGGTTTTAGTGAATCAAATAATTCAGTTTGTTCCAAATAACTACCCTCCTGCTTCAAGATCTACAAAACACACAATACTAAGCAGGAGTAAACCGTGCAATTCAATGCAGCACATGAACTGAGAAGTGAGGGATCAAAGACGACTCTGAGATATGTATTGAACTCACCTAGTTTTATGGTCCACAACTGTGAGAAGGGGTCTTACTAATAACAGCAAAGGTCATTTCTAGGTGAGGAACTTAGACAGAGGAAAGTATTCTCTGTTAGTGAGGTGCATGCACTTTAGTAATTGAGAAGGTCTTCAAAATGGGAATTGGCAGTGGGAGTGGCTGGAAGGGGAATATATCAAGAATGCAGGTCAGTATTCTTGAGAAAAGGATGATCTGAACATGGGTCACTGAGGCAATTGGCTGAGTATTAGGAAACAGGTAGGGTTTCCTAAATGAAACCAAAGGCAGACAAGCATTAATAAAATGAAGATAGAATTTAGTTTCCATGATGGACAGTTAAAAGAAAGAAATGGATTTATACATTGTTATTGACTATGTAGGTTATTAGGTAAGTAATTCAAAGGGCTGTACATATTTTTATGTAGGGGATTTTATACCATTAAACACATGGGGTGAAATAAGAAAGTTGTTTATTAGAAATGAAGTTTTTTGTGGGACAGAAAAAAAAAGTTGCATGAAATAAAAGATGGCCATGGAGATGGAGCTATGTTGGTTATATCTTACCCATCTCCAAACTGGGTAAATATGAACATATGCACTTCATGTGCAAGTCTAGGGAATAAAAATAAAACGTATATTGTGGAGGTTAACAGGCCATCCTACTGCTCCATAGTATGTAGTCAAGCTTAAGCACAACCATTAAAAGATTGTTATGCATACCTAATCTAAAATTTAAACATAACTTTAATGAGGAAACTTTACAATGTCTAGATTGGTTAGAAATTATACATTTTTAGGTATATTTTAAAATATAGATCAAAATTTTACAGTACAGGATATGGGGAGGTAGCTAAGTCACAGAGTGCTTATCTAGTCTGTTTGAGGACCTGGGTTCAAGCCTCAGGACCACAAAAAAAGAACACACAAAAAAAGAAGGATTAGGATTGCATGTCTTTATTAGACAACCATTTTATGCAAATGATTATATCCTTTTTTCTCCTGTGACTGAAACGTTTTTTTAAGAATTGGGCATACACAGACAAACTGGGCTCATAACAGATGCATGTCATCAATTATGTTCAATGAGCAATGTGCAGTCTCTTACAAGGCCATCTCTTAGAAAGTAACTGATATTTGGTCACGCAAGAGATGCAAAGATCTTTTTGTGGTTGTTGTTAATATCTACAAGTTTTCCTACAAGTAACTTTGTGTATATATATAGTCGTAAAATGTAAACTACTACAATCAAGAGTTAAAAATTTCAAAAGGCAAGGTATAGGTTTCTTCCTTGGTTAGATGTTGCCCTTAATACCACATTTAATCTTGAGAGTGCTTAGAACAATGGTTAGGCATGATGAAGTAAGAACAAATATCATTAATAATTAGTAACAGATTAGCATATAAGCTAAATGATTGACATCATCAAAATACCCTTTGTAAAACTAATCAACAAAAAATGTGAAATTGGTTGTTGACCATAGTTATCAGAATTTTGTCTGGAGACACTGAATGAGAATCCTTAGAAAGTTCTAGGACACAGCACTACAGTCATAGTACAGGCCAGACTACTTTCATTTTTGCATTACTTCTTGATTCCCCAGACCATGTACACAGTTACTGTTATACTTTGAAGAAATTACCTGTTTAAAAATAACTGCTTTAGATCTTTTCCTTACCTGCCAATTCCAAACGTAACTTGTTTAACCTCTTTACTTCTCATATATATTAATACTGTCTACGTACACATCATTTGTTAACACTGCAGTAGGTTATTATCTGACTTTATAAAGGCCTATAACCACTATACAATTGATCTGGCTATCCAATAACACAGAGTTTAAAGTACTTTATTTTAGAGAAAAATTATACAATTGGAAGTTTTAGCTAATAGTATTTAACTAAATCTTGTTGGCATGCAAAAACCATAAATAAAACCAAACCACGAAAACAAAACAAAACAAAAACCCCCAAATGACAGCAACAAAACAACAACAAAAAACCACTACAATAAAGAAAGACAACTAGTCTTTCCTATGCCCTCCCTCCTCCCATTATTTTATGGGAATAAGCTTAAAAATGACTTTCAATTCCAAACTACCCCAGAATATCGTATATTACTTCCTAGGGTAGTTTCATGTCTTCCTCTTTAAGGAACACAATAAAAGTCAACCGTAGGTAGCTTTATGAAGAAATATACATGCTCTTTAATAATATCCTCAGTTTTAAGGAAAACACTATTAACAAGGGACGCCATTCAACCCAGAATTCTGGAACAGTCGCTTTGCTTTGCTGAAGGGGAAAGAATTCCCAGGGACTGAAAATGGCAAGAGAAACGGGAATTAGAGCAACACCCACCTCACTCAAGAAGTGGCTGTGGGATCAAGAGTCTGAACTGGACCTGAACATATTCAAAACACCAGGATTTTTCCAGCCCAGACCCTAATCCCTGGTACTGCCTGGAATAGACTTGGCTTCTGGGGGTGTGCTGCCCCCTAGGCCCCTTGGGTCTCTTTCGCTGGACTTTCACATCCTGGTGTAGTGCCACTTCGTCTTGAAAGGTAGGGGGCTTCCACTTCCTTTCTGTAAGCAAGGAAGATTGGGTACAAGGGAGGTAAAAGGACAAGAGGGGGGAATCTGTGAGCGGGGGCAATCTTGGACAACTTAAAGAGAAGGGATACAAAAGGCTAAAAAATTTTAAACTGAATAATATATAAAATTGTATAATGAAGGCCTACCTTCATTGTCATTTGGCATTTAAATTCTTCAAAGAACTGAGTCTATTTTAGGGATTGGGCCTTTCGACAAATTCTGAATTCCTAATGCTGCTCTTAGCTGAAAAACAAGTTTGGTACCACTGACTTTGAAGGTCCTCTTTCTAGGCAATGAATATTGTAAAAACAGATGATACAGCTCTCCATGCCTTCTACCCCAGAGTGAGCTGGTTAAGCAGTCTGCCCATTAAAAGTTTCAGCCCCTTTACTCTAAAATAATGACAAGTACATAGGAAGAGGCCTTCAAAGAATATCAGTTGGAAAGAAAACCTAACTCTCTTCAACAGAATAATCATTAACTCTTTAGAAGGAGGTGGTAACACCTACTTCATTTCAATCTTCCCCACCCATAAAACAAAGGAAAATATAACCACTGCTTTGCAACTTTGATTCTATTTACCCAGAAATCCCTCCTTAAAAGCTCCTTTCCTCCCACTTCTAATTTCTTTGTCCCTCCAACTGGGGGTGGGGGGAGGGCAAGCCTAATGTTTTCTTTAGTGGGATAGGTTTTAAGAAAATATTACATATAGCTTATGAACTGCCCAGAAGAAATCCATCCTCACACAAACTTGTAGCAATCCTATTATCTAGGAAATAGCACTTACTCTGATCCAGCAGCCATATCTGAGTAGGATGTATCTGGTGTGGTGACTCCCAGAGGGATTGCAATGCTCATGACGTCCAAGACAGCAGAGGGTGGGAATCACGGGGTCCAATTAATGGAGACTGACCACTCAAAGAGTGGGGGTGAACTGCAGAGCCTCAGCCAACATGTTACGGACATGAGGAATCCTGCCACAGAAAACGAAAATAATGACTGACCAGAGAATTTTTTAAATTTATCTTATATGCTGTAGGGTATTTTGTACTGTTAGAATAGTACTTTTTGTGTTTGTGGTGTCTCTGCACAGTGTATGCTTGTTTGTTAGTGTGTATGCTTGAGAGTACTCATGAATGAACATGGAAACCATCACAAGAGGATTCCGTCTGTCTTCCTCTATGGCTCTCAAATCGTATTCCTTTCAGACAAGATCTCTCATTGAACTGCAAAACCACCGTTTTGGATGGGTTAGCAGGCTGGCCAGTAAGTTTGTAGGATCCACTTATAGGATCTATGCTTATCAATACTGGGTAGAGGCATGTGAAGCCACAACCTCCTGTCCTTTACATGGATACTGGAGATTTGAACTCAGGTCCTCATAGTTGTACAAATGCTATTTATACAGTGAGCCATCTCTCTAGCTCCCTGAATAGGAATAAGGTTTTTAAAAAATTCTATCTTGGCTTACTATGTATTCTAATTTACTAATGTTCTACAAAGGAGGTTAATAAAAAGTGACGCTTATTTTTAAATTTCTATTTTCATTATTTTCTTTTCTGCCAAAGTGAAAACAATTGTCTAACTGGCTTACTAAAAAGCACATGTTCCTCACTCTTTAACTGCCCAGAAGAACACTTTTCCAGTAGTCTAAGATATACCAAACAAATTTTAAGATTCAGAATGGTTACCAGAAGTACCCTAGAACTATTACTCCTTAAAAGTTTCATTTAAACTTCTTCTAGGCAATCAATGAGCATAGTTTAATCAGTTATCCTGTCTAAAGTAAACCTGGTAGAAGATATCAATTAGTTGTTTGATCAGATAGCCATTTCTTACGGCCCAAGGTGTTTTGTTAAAAATCTATGCGTTTCACCTGCATGCTGTATATTAAGTGTATGCAGTGCCCACAGGGACCAGAAGAGGGCAATGAATCCCCTCAGAATGGAGTTTCACAGTTGTAAGCTGTTATGTGGGTGCTAAGTATTGAATCCAAGGTCCTGTAGAAGAACAGCCACTGTTTTTAATTAATTGCTGAGCCATTTCTCCAGCCCCTCTCTGACTTCTTTTAAATAGTATTAGAGATCATGTAATTATCTAAACCCCACAATTGTGCAGCAATATATACTGACAGATATGAATAACAACATAAATGAGAGGGTGGAGAGAGGGAGCTAAGCATGTGTGGGTATAGAGGGCATACAGAAATTTTTACCTCCTGTTCAACTTTGTTGCGACTTAATAACCACTTTAAAAAAGAATGTACACATGTGCTTTTCTTTTTGAAAGATAACAAGAATCCTAAACAACATTGTATGACAAAGATTATTTTGCATAAAAGAGCAATGAACATACTTTGATTTGGTAACCATAAACTAGTATTATTTAGGAAGAAAAATATCAGTAAGTAGTAAATATGGAGGAAAGCAGATTAAGGTATTTGGAGGTAAAAAGCAGAATCTTCATGATTCACATTAGTGGTTTCATATTCATCTAAAAAGAGCCACTAAAGGATGAAACAAGAAGCATTTTATGTGTGTTCAAGTCAATATAATGTCAAAGACCTAGAGTAAGACGACTCTCATGAAGACAGTAGAAAGTCAAATAATTATCAGCCAAGTGGTGGTGGTGGTGGCAGTGGCGTAAGCCTTTGATTTCAGCACACAGAAGCAGAGGCAGGGGGTTTCTTGAGTTCAAGGCCAGCCAGTGTACATGGTGAGTTCCCAGAACAGCCAGACCTACCCAGAGAAACCCTGTCTCTAAAAACCAGAAAGAAAGAAGTCAAATAATATCAATACTATTAAAAAAACAGCTAAATAAAATGAAAAGCATATGATACCAACTAAATCAATTTAGGAATTAATAAAAATTTTAAATAGTTACTGATTTGAGACATGTGAATTTCATTTTGATAAATGACACATTAATGTGGCAAAAGAAAACTAATTCTGATGACCACATAAAGGTATTACTTTTGCACCATTACTTGAGAAAGCTACCAAACTAAAGCAGCTTTCTATAGGACCTGGGTATAGCAAAACACCTGTTTTCATCCAACTCAGGGTGGCACTGTTAAGACTAAAACTAAAAGGCAAATGACTTGACATAATTCATGATCAGTGTGACTGCTCCATTTGTTGTCCTTGAAGCAACTTGCAAATAAATATCCACCTCCCCCCTCAAATAGCTAAGCAAGAACTCTCAAAGTACATCAAAGCAACTGGGGAAATGACACAAAATTTGCAAGTGGTGAAACAAAGAGAACACCTACAAATAAACCCAAGGAGCATATCGGAAGGGCACTTCCTCTAGTTTTAGTTAAATAATTTGTATTAAGAAAAGTCTAGTTGTTTGACCAGATAATCACCAGAATCTGTCTGATGATCACAACTTGACTAGTCAGAAGAATTCAAATCATGTGTTCTATGTCAGAAAAGGCGTTAAAAATTATTCAACATTATTAATAATTCTTTGCTATAGCCACCACTAGCATATATTCAAAAAATAATTATTATCCGTCTAACTACCTATTATCTACAGACACACATATCTAGGCCTGATAGTTAATTTTTTTCCCTCTGATAGTAACTTGAAAAAAAAAATGGAAAATGCAAAGATGGAAAAGTTACTTCAGGTAGTATCTCCTCTCAAGAATGAATAAATTATTTCTACACTGCCTTATGAAATCCTAACACAATGGCTAGGCATACACCCAGTATTCCCAGCATTCACTAAACTAAGGAAGAAGGTTCAAGAGGGGCCAGCCTGGACTACACAGTGAGACCTTGTCTCAGAAGCAGTGGTGAGATATTACACTAGCTATCTGAACAGTTGATACACAGCTTTAAGAAACATTAAAAAATTAGTCTATTAATTTCTCTTTGTAAATTCTTTTTCCTCTTGCCAAATTTTATATAACTGTACTACTGCTACTGTTCTGATACGGCAATTTTAATAGGCCAGTTTGACCATTTTGTCCTAAATCATAATAACAGGGTTTCTTTTTTAAATGTCTATCTATGGCTGTTTTGACTGAATGTACATTTACACACCAGAAGAGGATATCAGCTCCCATGAAGCTATAATTATAGATGGTTGTGGGTGCTGGGAATTAAACTTAGGACTTCTGGAACAAGAGTTAGGGCTCTTAACTGCTGGGTTATCTCTCCAGCCCCCTATGATGTTTTCTACCTCAAATTCTAATAACACAAAATTCTCTTTATATAGTTCCTTCACTGAAAAAAACAATGTGAAATGCAGCTATTTAAATAAGAACTTTTACTAGATTATTTATATATAATCTTTTATTATAATATCTCATGTAAGAAAACATTTACGCTGGTTTATCAAGCTTATAGCTAGAGTAACTATTAATTTAATATCCTAATCTGGAGATGTGTAAGAACTGTGTCTAGACAAAAATAATTTCAAAGTATCATTTATTCCATTACTTAAATTCTTATCACCAGAACACAAACTATGGCAGGAATTTAAAAAAAAAAAAAAAACAACCTTGTTTTTTTTTCTTTTTTCTTCTCTCTCTCTTTTTTTTAACCCACTGCTGTAGTTCCAATGGCCAAATACCATGTCTGACATATCAAGAAGATTCAAGAAATGTTTACTGAGTGAACTTATCATGGTAACCAAGTTCAGCATTTACTAAAATTCAAAATATAACAAATGAAAAGGATTTGGGGCAGTCATCTTTGATGTCCCCAATTATCTGCCAGTAGCTCTGAAACCCTAGAAAGGGCTGAGGACACCGTTTAGTATATGAAGAAACATTTATGTGCTCAAAAAGTGGAATGCTACAGATTAATTTTTTTCTGTATTGCCTTGTTAATCATCCTACTTTCCACTTATAACTAAGTTTAACCCTTTAACCTGCATGCCCCATTGCACACAAAATAACTAAGGGAGGGAAGGAAATGGCCTTGGTTTCCAAGGTGATAAGTTACTGCCCTTCTCTTCCCTTCAATCAAAAGTGTTTCCCTGGAGATTCTCAGGTTTTTCTGTCTTTCCTTGGGGGTTCTTCACCAACCATTTGCAAACTCAGTAACTTTTAGTTTTGTCTGTTTTTAAAGTAGTCACTATAGCACAACTCAGAGTTACACTTGTACCCTCCTTGGCTCACTCTCCCAAGTGCTACTATACACCACCACATGCGGCACAGATCTCTTCTCATCAACTACTAGATTCCCTTTGGATATGGGCCTAGCAAAACATACTAAATTATGACTCCTTTCTTTTCCTTCATTCCATTCCTGATAAGAAGTGGGGACAGGGGATTCAGTTCTATCTGTGGTCAATTCCATCAACTTTCTATATCCTCAAAAGCAAAGGAAAAAAATAGGTAACCTATTAGATTTGGGGAAAGAGGAGGGAAAAAAAAGGAAGAGGTAGATGATCAAGTATTTCTTAAATTCATGTTTTCTTCACAAAGTCAAATATAGTACTGCACAAAATAAGCTCTCACTATCCAAAATATTAATAGGTTATATACATGGAAAGAGAGCTGTCCATGAGTCACCAACCATTAGAGGGCATGCTCTTTACATTAATGTTTTGTGTGTATTTATGTCTGTGTGCATGTTTCCAATTTTTAAAAATCTGGAAAACAAAGTAGTCTTTAGAAAAATATTTTCAAAAGTATACTCACAATTTTAAAAAAAGTTAGAAGGTGAAAGTAAAAGGAAGAAATGAAATAGCCAAGTCTTCAGCAGCAGCAAGAGAAAGGACAGAGGCAAAGTAAAAAATATAGTTCCACTCTGCCATCAATTAACAACCCACCAGATCTACAGAATACTGGATCCACTAACAAACCCAGCTTGTCTTCCAATACTGAGTACTCTTTTGAGAGTTACCATTTATATATAGTTTCTAGACTTTTAAGAGATTTCAGAAGAAATGTATCAGACAGGTGAGGCGGAAGCAGCTGGGAGACAAGAGCCCAATAAACAGCCAATCCAATGAAAGAAACGCACAAGTCTGCTTTAGCAATCCTGTGAAGAGGACTGGCAGGAAGAAGAGTGCCGCTTTAGAAAGAGAACAGGCCTCGTATGCTTCAGACAGTCTTTGTACTGAGGCTGTGGACCTTGGCCACTCTCCCAGAGATGATGCAATCCTGATGAACAAGATCTGCTGCCAGACAAGCGATTGTTAGCAGCCTTTGCAGACAGCAACTCAGCCAAGAAGCAACCTCTGAGCAGCTCCCCAAAAGCCACCAGAATGTCAAATTTCTTCCATTTCAGTATCTGATAAAATAAAGGGAAAATCCTTGCCCCACACATCCCAAGCCCTTTTCTGAGAATGCCCTTTGTCTTCCCCTGCTTTCCTTTAACCGTGTTTACAGTATCCACCACTCATAATTATATTTCAAATGAAACATCAAAAATATTTTTACTTTGATGAACAGAATTCTCTAAACATATTAACGGTAAGACCTTTTCAGTAAAAATTTATACTAATTTTCCTCAGTTTCCTAAGAAAAACCCGGGACACAATAGTCTTGTATAAAAACTGCAATGAAATCTGATACCCAATTATGGGTCATAAAAATAAAGATAAATATTTAGACTAATCTAGGGCCAGAGAGGTGTATTTCTGAAATTACATGGAACTCAGTATATAAAACAATGTCATCTAGTAGAGAAAAAAGAAAATCTATTCTTGCTTAGGTCAAGATAAAAGTTAACAACATATCTTTACAATGTTATACACAATGCTTCCTTTTTAAGGGGCAGCATAACTTCAGATCGTACTGGAGTCAATGATTATAATCAATTTACTTAGACTCCAACTTAAATGTACACTCAATTTAAAAATCTTCCCTAGCATTGTCATCATAGGTCCAATTTCTTTTTCAGTTTAGGTACTGGGTTTTTCATATATAATATTGTTTCTTACTTTGTTAAAGACCTTAGGTTAGTGAACTTCAACTACAGGAAGTTTCAAACCAAATTTCTTTTTAAAACCACCCTTAAACTGGGATATAACTCAAAACTCAGGTTTCCTACACATATATATTACTGAAAGCATTATGTTCAACCCTGCATTTACATAATTACATAATGAAAATTAACACATATAGTACAGCTCTGAAAATTCTTTAGTAGGCTAATGAGTAATTTAAACTAAGTTAAGAGAGAAAATTGGTACAAAAAGAGACTGAGGGTGTAATTTGGTAGGGTATCTGCCTGCTATCACAAAGCCCTGGGTTCTATCCCTAGCCTTACACAAACTTGGCATGGTGTTATGGGGCTACAGGTAGAATTATCAGAAGTTTCAGGTTATTCTGGGTTATATAGCAAATTTTGGGCAAATCTGGGATATGTGAGCCCTATCTCAAAAAAAAAAATTACCTTCAGAAAAACTGCAGGATGGGAGAAGAAAATAGTAATTTTATGATTTGATCTTTCAATCTCCTTTTCTAAAGTAAACATGTAAGTTGAATTTTCTCTTAAATCAGTTGTTCTTATGACTATAAAGTTTAAAAGAGGGGATTGAGAGGGTGAGACTGGGAGAGGAGAGGGAAAAATAAAAACTGTTTTAAAAATGGAATGGGAACTCTTGAGGACTTTAAAACGATGTAGTTTCATTCTCCCATTAATGAACCATCCACAGATCTACACAATACTGGATCCACTAACAAAGCCAACTTGACCCTCAACAAGTTCTATTTTCTGCTTTACTCCTTCTATACTTTATACTTAATTTAAAAACAAACAAAAAACAATACAGAACCGTTCAAAATGCAGGTTTCTATCCATACAATCAGCTTTCTGCAGAACTCATGTAACCATCTGAATTATTTGTTTATCCATTTCTAGCCAAAACCCAAATATCCCAAGGGAAAAAAATTAGCAGTACCATAACATACTACTTTTTTTTTTAACCTTGGGAGAGAAGGATACTAGGAAAAATGATTACATAAGGAGCTAGAAATTGTGTGATACAGCCTATAATTTAGTTCAATGACTTCAGAAACATTGTATTACACAGATGACTTCTAAAGGTATCAAAATAAAATACTCATTTTCTTTTTTCCTGCTTCAAATTTTCTGTGAATCCTGACAGGTCCCAACTTGCTTGGCAATTTGTATGTCTCAAATAGGTCCAACAGAAAGAATACTGTCCTGCTCCTGATGACTCTAAGATACACATGGAGAACAATCTGCAGCAGGAGTTTACGAATCTTGTAGAATTAGGTAAGAATCTATGAAGAAGTGCTATCACAAATAACCTTAATGTGGCTAAAAATAGCTTTCACTTTTCCACACCCAAAAAATGTAGAAACAGGAAATGGGAAAAACATGACAAAGAAGTAAATGACCCCACAATAAAACCCAAACAAACACCCAAAAAGTGCAGGCTGGGCGTGGTGGTAAAAGCCTTTAATCTCAGTCCTTGAAAGGCAATCTCTGTGAGTTCCAGGTCAACCTGGGCACACAGTGAGACTGTCTCAAAACCCAACAAACCAAACAGTAAAAGGGAGAGAAAAGATAAATATTACATGAATATTTATGAATATTCAGAGATCTGGTAAAAAGCTCACCTAATTTAGACAATAGTAAGTTGGGCTTAACTGAGAAGATAGCAAATACGGGCAAAAAATCCAGGAGTTGTCGAAAAAAGAAAGAGAAATAGATTGACATAAACTGAAATATGTGTCTTAACAATTCAAGCCAAGATAAAAATTTCCTTTTCTTCTAACTCTTCTTTACCCTTTGATTTCTTTACATTTACATTCTCTCCAGGGGATTCTGGAGCTAGTTTAAGCCAATGTCTGTAAAGCTTTGCTTACTATGAAGCAATTTAAGACCAATTAAAAGAAAGTCCTACTTATAATGGCTATGATAAAGGTCAAGCTATATGTTTACCTTTTCTAGGTAAGAGTTATTTACACATACTAGGAGGCATACTTCATATTTGTACTGGCTTAAATAAATAAATTCTTCAACTTCATAGAAATATAATTTTAGGACTTAGAAGATGGTTTAAAAAAACCTCTGTGTGAACACATGCTAGTATGTTTAAATGAGCATGCAAGTTAGAGAACGACTGATTCCTGAAGTTATCAGTCCTTGCTTAAGGGAGGGTCTTCTGTTCAATGCTGTGTATACATGCTAGCTGGCCTGCATACTTCAGGTGATTCGGGTTATTTTCCTGTCTCTGCCTCTCTTATGGGCTAGGATAACAGACCTGAACTGTGTCCAGCTTTGCATGGATTTATTCAAATTCGGCCCTATGCATCTACGGCAAGTACCTTTAACCACTAAGACATCACCAAGCCTTGATTATTTTACAGACAAAAACATAATTACAAAAAGATTAACATACACGGGACTGAGGGTATAGCTGAGTGGTAGAGTGCTTGCCTAGCACTCAATAAGCTCTGGGTTGTATGATTAACAATGAAAGGGGGAAAATTTACTCACAAGAAAGTCACACATATAGCAGTAGTGTTCAAAAGAAAATTAAGATTTTAATGTGTACCTTTTATTTATTAAACTAATTACCCTGGATAGCAATATATAAATTAAAAGTGTTTGTTTATTAACTAAACTATATTAATCAAGTCCAGAATAAGACTCCCAGCTCTTTGGGGGAATTTATATTATGTAGGTTTACCTTGAGTTTTGTATTATGCAGATTTCCCACTTTTCCCTTTATTTATCATTGACAACAAACAATAACTACTATGAACATAAAAGCTATCTGAAGGTGTGTCTTCCATCTTAGGTACTCTGTAGACTGATTTCAAACTCCAATCCACCTGCCTCTACCCCCGGCATGCTAATATAGGCATGTACCAAAACACCCAGTTTCATATGGTGGTAGGAATCAAATCTAGGGGTTTGTGCATGGTAGGCAAGCACTTTTACCAACTAAGCCCCATTATCAGCTCTGAAGCAGCAGTAGCTGCTGCTGCTTCTTTTTCCTTCCTTCCTTCCTTCCTTTTTTTTTTTTTTTTTTTTTGAGACACAGTCTCACTTATGTTATCCTGGCTTGCCTACAACTCCTCAAACTCAAGAGATCCTGCCTCCTCCACCCAAATGCTGGATTTAAGGTGTGGAATCATCACCTTACCCTGTGTCCCTGAAGATGTTTCTTAATTCTTTGGGTTTACTCACATGACAAGCACTGCATATTCACAACCACATACAAGAAAAAGAAAAACCAAACCAAAAAAACCTCTTAACTATGTTTCTTTCTATAGCTGAGTCTCAAACTCTGAAGGGAAAGTAACCCTCCCGACTGCTTAAAAGCCAATACACTCACTACATCGTTTACCAGGGGAGTTTCTTACATAAGTTGTTTATGCTGCTTAGAAAACACAATTTTTTTCTTACCTTAATAAAGGTAAATATGACAGGAAGATTTCTCAAAATGAAGAAATGAGCTTAACCATGTATGTTCTGATTCCTGACCAAGTAGCTAAGGACAGTAACACCAAAGAAACCTTAAGCATAATACTCTGATGTGGACAAGAGGCTTCCTCACTGCAGTTGTCTGGCTCTATTAGTAAAGACCCTTATAATTAACTTGTTACAAAGAATGTTTATGAAGTATACAATCATAATCTGGGTGTGGTGGGCACATGGCAGTAATCCCTGAACATGAAGAGGCAAAGGCAGATGACTTTTTCTAAATTTAAGGTTAGTCTACATACCAAGTTTCAAGCTGACTAGATATACACAGTGATATTGTATCTCAGAAAAACCCAACATTAGAAGACCATAAAAAACAGAAAATTCTCGCCCAGCATTGGTGGCACACGCCTTTAATCCCAGCACTTGGGAGGCAGAAGCAGCTGGATTTCTGAGTTCGAGGCCAGCCTGGTCTACAGAGTGAGTTCCAGGACAGCCAGGGCTACAGAGAAACCCTGTCTCGAAAAACAAAAAACAAAACAAAACCAGAAAATTCTCATGTATCCTTTTAAAAGAGAAAAGGAATAATAGCCTGACTGGTTTCTATATTTAATGAGACCTATTTTTGTATACATATGTACTTCTTCAATAATACTGCAGCACCCTTCTATTGATTCATTATAATTTAAATGATTCTTCTGTAGGCAGATGCTCATTTTTGGTACTCTACAGTGCTGCACTGAACATCCATTCACATACTTACTGAGAACTTTATTTACACTATACACACAAGTCTTTAGGACAAACTGTTCTAAGGAGAACTGCTAAGATGGTATGAGCAGGTTTCATAGTCTTAATGAACCATCCTCCAGAAAATTAAAGTGCTTTATATTCCCACATACATTGGGGTTGACTAACATGGTGAGATGGCTAAATGTTATTTAACCCCAGGATTATCTTATAGTTAGTAAAAATAACAGTTCTGCACTCACATCTGAGTACAGATGTACCTTACTTAATTGGTGATATGAGAAGGCATATGTATCCTAACAATAAAGTTCATAGAGGGAATCAAGATCATCACTCTTCTGCAAGGTTCAGATAAATAAAAAGCTTATGTAAGCCACCAACTACTAGACTGCTGAGTAATGTTCAGGCGTGAGTTATACAAGTGCTTATTTAAAATGTTTCAATGGATGAATTTTCTTAAATCACTTTTAATTATCTTGTATGAGTTTCTTGATAAATTTCCTTACATTACCGGGAATACAAATTTCTCATATAAAAGAACAGCCATTCTTACAAACTGTTTTGCATCATAAAAAATAGGTAAAATATAGGAAAACAATCCCTCAAATCAAGGAAACAAAAATGCATGTGGTGTTCTGTAATCTATCTCTGGAAAGATAAAAACTAGTTACATCACATCATATCACAGGTGTCCAGCTGTCCTTGTTTTTACTTAGTGGTCTCCTTGAGTACTTGGGGAGTTTGTAGTGGTGACAGACTTCAAACAGACTCAACTCATTTACTCCACAGAAAAAAATAACTCAGTAATAATGGCTGAATGTCACAGAATAAAAACATGCAACTGTTTAGACTATTCCTATTTTAAACATAAAGCCAACATAACTTTGGAGTCTAGTTATCAGAAAACAGGCCATAAACACCACCAATGAAAACAATACTATACCCATTACCCAAGTAAACCTCGTTAACTGTAGACAATGAAACTAACCTTAGAATTCTTAGAATTCTTGGTTATTTAAAAAGTAACAGTAATGGAGTATAATAGCTACCTCAAAAAAAAAAAGAAAAGGAAGAAGGAAAGAAAAAAAGAAAAACATTGGGAAAAACTTTGCCTTAGCAAAAACTAGCTTGTATTATTCATACTGTAAGTTACTGATGCAAATGCAGTCTTTGGGATGGAGAACATACTTCTCTAGAAGCCCATGAGAATAAATGGAATTAGCTAACTAGTGATTTGGTCTGAGATCTAGGACCTTTGACAGTCCCTATCACAGCATCAAAAATATTCAGATTATAGGCAGCAAAAGACCTTGACATGAAAAACTTACATGGATATTTATTTTTGACCTAGTTCCAATGAACAGTTCACTGTATTTAGAATAAAATGTTTGTCTCGATACTTGAAAATTTAGCTTCAGGGCACTGATAGAATAATACTTTTACTAAATTCCTAAAGAAACATAACCACTATCACATACCATGTTAACATTTTTTTTTGTAGTTACTGTATCCTGTATTTTATAATTTCCAAGCATCAGCTCTTTTCTTTTTCATTAAAATATCTTCTATTTTTGAATATTTCTTCAGCAAATCTTTCTTTTTAAAAAAAAAAAATTTATTTAATGTAATACACTGTAGCTTTCTTCAGTCACCCCATAAGAGGGTATCAGATCTCATTACAGATGGTTGTGAACCACCATGTGGTTGCTGGGATTTGAATTCAGGACCCCCAGAAAGCAGTCAGTGCTCTTAACTGCTGAGCCATCTCGCCAACCCTCAGCAAGTATTTCTAAAGGAGCATTTTGCCACTGGTTTGCAATTGATATAAAAATGAACCTCAACTCTTGGTTGCCCTGCCACCATCACCTTCCAGGTGTATGACCTCTACCACAACACAGGCTAAAAATTCAAAAAAATTCCATGTCCCAGAAGCAGTGAGTAAAGACACTTGCTGAAAGTATGATGGTCAAAGTTTAATTCCCAGGACCCACATAGTAGAAGAGAACCAACCCCAGCAAGTTGTCTTCTGATCTCCATGTAGGAGCCCTGATTCATATGCACAGAGCACATGCACACATTCACCCACCCAGTAACAACAACAACAACAACAACAACAAAAAATCCATGCTCCAGATTGCAATAGATCTCTTATGAACCAACATTAACAACTAAAACACAGAAGACTCTAGTTTTCTGAGGATAAAACAAAAACCAACGAACCAACCAACCAAAATCTTTGAAAGTGCAAAAATTGGCCAGTGTGGTGGTATACACCTTTGATATCAAAATTCAGAAGAAGGCAGAGGCAATCAGATACCAGTGAGTTTGAGGCTGGCTTGGTCTACTTAGAGTTCCAGGACAACCAGGGAAACATAGTGAGAGACTGTATCAGACAAACAAAAATGAAAAAATTATTACTACTATTTAGAAAAACACTCCAAAACTAAACTATGGAAAACTAGCAATATTGAATAAGATCTTTTATTTCCTGTCCTTACAGACCACTAGCAAAGTATGCCCTGGTTAATTACCACTTGCCACTAATAGTGACAAAATTAGTATGACTCGTCTATAAATTTCAGATTTCTATTTTTCAAGATTGCTTTTCAAATTACAAATTCCAACTCTCAGAAGAAACAAACACACTGGCTTTCCATTTGCTTTAGTACCAATATTCAAACTTTAGCCAATTCCTGGATATTTGTTAACTAACTTGTTTTTCTACTAGCTTTCAAACATAATACATTTTACTTGAGTATACGTATACTTAAGTATATGCACTTACAAATTTCTGCTTTAGTAAACTGCTCAAAAGAGACAATACACTGGTCCTTACTTTGGCTATCAACTTGCTGCATTCTAAATATACTCACAAAACAGAAAAGGCAAAGACAAATGTTAAGGGGCTGTGACCATTCCTTATTCTTTTAAAATTCAAATTTAGGAACTCTTTTATGAGTTCAGTCTGGTATATGTTGCTCTCTTAAGAAACAAATTCTAGCCAGGCAGTGGTGGCGCACGCCTTTAATCCCAGCACCTGGGAGGCAGAGGCAGGCGGATTTCTGAGTTCCAGGCCAGCCTGGTCTACAGAGTGAGTTCCAGGACAGCCAGGGCTATACAGAGAAACCCTGTCTCGAAAAAACAAACAAAACAAAACAAAACAAACAAACAAACAAAAACGAAAGAAACAAATTCTAGGGTACTTGTAGTTCTTAAACTATTTTAAGGAGTGGTCACTGATATTCATACTAACCTGATAAAGACCATACACCTTTTCCTCAAAAAAAAAAAAAAAAAAAAAATGAAAATATGATCTAAAGTATCCAAAAACTCAAGTTTTTGCTCTATATACCCTTTTCTGAACTGCAACTAGCTGGAATAAAGGAGGCTCAAAAGTGACTTATGATGTATAGATATTTGGAAGGAGCTTTTTGTCTTCCATTATTAAAGAAATAAGATCTCTATCATAAGGGATAACTCAATAACTTCCCATTCATTTCCTCTCTGACAAAGTAGCCTGAAGGAAAAATCAAAATGTATCTAAACAACAAATGAAAGAAAGTGCAGATTTTATCAGTACAGTCAAATGTTCTAGAAATCAGGAGAATGACATGGTATAATGAAAAGATCTTGAAATCAACAGATTTGATATACTGTCTATTATTTAGCTATGTGGTCATTCTAATTAAATCTGTTTATAATCCACCTCAGTGCATAGTTCTAAGAATTTAGCAACTTACAAATTTTGGTATGCAGCTTTCCAATACAATAAGGAGTAGAATAAGAGCTTAGATGAAAACAAACAAGGAACTCCTTTTCTTCTTCTAAGGCAACCATTTCAAGTGAAGGTGAGGAATGCGCAGTTTTGTTCCATGTCACTAATAACAGCCAAGACTACATCCTGTCTCAAAACCAAAACACAATCAGAAAAACAAACAAAAACCCCCTAATCTATACAGGTTACTACTATATTCTTTTATTGAGCCACTCCATTTTGTTGACTGGTAATATGTGATGGTCAGGAGATGAACTAGGCTCATAGTACATATAGTAAACAACAGGGAGAAACCAAAACATCTGGTTCTGTTTGGAGTTTTGTTTTTATTTTGAGATTAGACCTTATTCTGAAGCCCAGGCTGGCTTCCAACTCTAAACAGTCTTTCTGTCTTATCTGCACCAACAAGTATTCAGATTATAGGTATACCCACTGGTTCTGCTACTGTAGTCTGCTTGACCAGGTCCCACTATGGCCAACTCTATAAATACTTTTGCTTTAAATTTAAAATGTTTTATGAGAAGATTTTTAAATAGGCACAAAACTGAAATAATTTTAATCCATCTGGTTACTATCCAGTCCTAACATATCCTACAACTGATTTTCGTTCCAAAGCAAATTCTAGATAACCTATCATTTCATAAGCGGTATTTCAGCACATAAAATAGCTGTCTTCAGATACACCAGAAGAGAGAGCATAAGATCCCATTGCTGATGGTTGTAAACCACCATGTGGTTGTTGGGAATTGAACTCAGAACTCTCTGGAAGATCAAGACAAGTGTTTTTTTCTGCTGACCCCAGAGGACATCTTTTGAGAGCTGGTTTGTGCTTCCCTTTCAACTTTAAATGAGTTCTAGAGACTGAATTCTAGTTGGGCTTGCACGGCAAGAGTTTTTAATCTATGGATTGCATTTCTTAAGTAAACACTGGCATACTTATAAAATTAGAGACCTGCTGAGTATGATGATGAAAACATGCAGTGAAACTTAGTTGGACGCAGTCAGATTCACAAGTTCAAGGTCAACCTGGGCTACAAAGACTTTTAACTTAAAGGAGCTCTGTGGCAAAACTGCTAAGTACAGACAAAACCCTAGGTTGGAATTCCATCCAAATCTCTCAGAAGCTTCAAATTTCAGCTAAGTATCAATTACTCCTTTTAAAACAATTAGTTATTTCATATAATCAATGGAATAAGGAAAAACAGGTGCTATTTACAACATATGAACATAATCCTAAATAAGGCAGATTTGGAGTTTAAAAACTAATCAGATACTCATAGCAGTAATACCAACTTTCAGATGAAAAGCTATCATTTACTAATTATTCTATACCAGCAAGTTTTTCTATACTCGATTTCCATGTAACATTTATAATTACAACTCTATGAGGAAGGTACTATTTCTATTAGGGTAAATTAAACTTGCCAAGACACTTGAATTAAAAAGTTAGAATCTGGCTGGGCAGTGGTGGTGCATGCCTTTAATCCCAGCTCTTGGGAGGCAGAGGCAAGTGGATCTCTGAGTTCCAGAACAGCCAGGGCTACACAGAGAAATCCTGTCTTGAAAAAAACAAACTAGAATCTGGGTCTGAAGAGATGGCTTAGCAGTTAATAAAGAGTGCATACTGCTCTTGCAAAAGAACTAAGTTCAATTCCCAGCACAAATGTTGGGCTGCTCATAAATGCCTATAATTCCACCTCTAGGAGATCCTGCACTTTCTTCTTGTCTTCAAGTACCCGAACATTTTATTTTATTAACATGTGCACAGACATTAAAAGAAGCACAATCAGAACCTGAATTAAGGTCTATCCGATTTCAGAACTCCCATCTCTTTTTGTGAGTGCTGAAGTGGGACAACTCAAAGCGTACCTATTTCCTTTCTTTTTAATTTAAACTTACGTACGCAAATATACACTGTATATCCAGAATATTCTTCTCACATCCCCTCACTTTTCCCTTTTAGAACCATCACATTCTTTTTTTCTTTTTTCTTTAGTTTTTCGAGACAGGGTTTCTCTGTGTAGCCCTGGCCGTCCTGAAACTCACTCTGTAGACCAGGCTGGCCTCAAACTCAGAAATCCGCCTGCCTCTGCCTCCCAAGTGCTGGGATTAAAGGCGTGCGCGCCACCACCTCCCGGCGAACCTTCACATTCTTGTAATCATTTCTTCATCAACTCATCTGTTGTGATTTAATAATGTTAGTCTACTTATTACAACTTGATAGTGCTGAAATGTGAAACCTTAACTCTTACGATATCACAGTTAGCAAGAATAAAACATTTAACTGATGTTAAATCATCTGAATTCATCTGAAACTGAAGTGAAATAAAAAGATACTTTTAATAAATGTCTGCTGAGAAGCTATTGCAGCAGTAGTAGCCACCAGGAACTAACATAACCTAGCGCTTCAACAAACAGTTTTAGAAGAAGAAGAAGAAAAAAAAGGGCAGATTTCTACCCCAAATAAGTTATACTAAGTCAAGAAATTCTGGTTTCTAAAAAACTCTATGCCATTGCTTTTATGGCATAAAACTATTAGTTATTGAAAAAATCTAAAATGAGATAGTTTTAAATAAACTTACTTCTTAGATACTTAAAATAGAAGTATCCTGAGAAAATACCACCTTGATCCTCAGAATACATATGGCAAAGAAAACTAACTCACAAGTTAACTTCTGACTTCAGGCATGTAGATATGCATGCCTCCCCATAAATAAACGCAAATGCAAAAAATACTGATGTGTATAATGAATAGGTGAATCTGAGTGTGTGACAGAAAGAGGACACAGAAGAAGACCTTAGGGCTAGAAGGAGGCTATTATTTTTTATCATACTTAGCTTCCTAAATTTTACATAATACCTAGAAAAATATTTTATCTACATGCAAAGCAAAAGGTAATCCCTGAAAAATTTGAAAGTGAAATAAAAATTAACTTCACTAAGTATCAAGCTGGTGGCCTAATCACACAGAGAACACTCCAAAAAATTTTGAAATGCTGTAATTTAGTTGACTATGTTTGAAGGGATATACTTTAAAGAAATCAAGTCAACAGAATAAAACAAGACATTCAACTTTTAGTAATCATACGGTTCTACTAATCTAAAACTGTTTCGAGTATACAGTGGCAAAAAAAGTGAAGAAATATGTTGGTGTCACTGGAAATTGGGCACAGAAAAAAAGAAGATGTTTATATTAACTATACTGAATTTGAAATACCAGTGGTTAAGTGTTTGAAAAAGAAATCATTTTTAAAGAGTTGTTTATTTAAAAGATCTAGAAACAGTATCAATTAAACAACAATGAACATTCCTTGTCTCTAAGGATCCTTTGCCAAAACAAAATAAGACTGTGTGAGACAACCAAAGTAGAAAGGAAGACCTGAGTTCTAGGCAAGCCTGTGTACAAGACCCTGTCACAAAAGGAAAATGAAACACCCCCCACTCCACACACGTACACCCACACAACCCAGCAACTGTTTGGGGTGAAAAAGGTTAAAAACGATTCTACAACATTAGGTCATACTAGAACTAGAGAGCAGTGAAACAAGCAAGGAAGATACTAAGGATGAATTTAAAAGATTTACTTAGCCAACAGCTAAAGGCAGTACGATCCGAACGTCAAAAACACTAACAGAACGGCAGCTAACACATTAAACATATTCATAACCATGAGCACAGAATAGTGCTTCACAGCTAGACCCCCTCAAGGGACACCTTGAGTTTCCCCCTTTCTGACTATATGTCCATGAGGATATGGGTATCTTCTGCTGTTTTCAGCTTATCGTGAATATTAAAGAAGCAGTTTTGAAATGGCGGTCTTTTGAGAAATATAAAGTTATTGTTTATTTAAAACCTCCTATCGAGCTGGGTGGTGGTTGTGAAAGCCTTTAATCCCAGCACTCAGGAGGCAGAGGCAGGCAGATCGCTGTAAATTAGATGCCAACCTGGTCTACAGAGTGAGTTCCAGGACATTCAGGGCTACATAGACAAACTCTGTCTCAAAGAAACAAACAGGCAACAATACTCCTTTTTAAAAAAATACTCCTTTTTAAAAAACAAAACAAAAAAAAAGCAAAAAAAAAAACTTATTAGTGAGCTGGAAAGATGGCTCAGAGGTTAGGAGCGCTGGCTGCTCTTCCAGAGGTCCTGAGTTCAATTCCCAGCTACCACATGGTAGCTCATAACTATCAATCTGCAGGCATACACGCTGACAGAATGCTGTATATGTAATAAATAAGTCTTTTTAAAAAATCTTATTAGTAATTAAAATCTTTAAGGATGTATTTATGTGTACAGGTGTGCATGTCCAAGGAGGCTAGATGAAGGCATTTGTGAGCTACCTGCTTGAGTGTCTGAAACTGAACTCTTTCTCTGGAAGAGCAGCATATACTCTGGATCACTAAGCCATTGCTCCAGAATTATTCTGGTTTTAACTTCAAGTACAAAATCTTATTGTAGAGAACCACTCAAACACTAATTCATTGGGAACTCAGTTTTTAACACCTTAAAGTTTGAGGTTGGTTGATCTAGGCCACAAATATCAACAGTTGCTTAATATCATAATAGGCAAATACTATGAAACTCAACAAAGTACGTACTACCATTATAAAGTATGCTGCAATCTACCTCATCACTAATTCATATGAAATGTAGGTATAAGGATATCTCACAATAAAATATATTAAAGACAACCTAGCCTTAAAAATCCAAAAATTAGAAACTCTATAAAAACAGCATTTTTTAAAAATATACACAAGACACAAAAGAAAGGGAGGTAAAAACCTATTGACTCAAACCAATCAAGTGCAATGTATTGTCCTTACCTTAAAAAGTTATTTCTCTCTATATGGGGTGTTCTGCCTGTATGCATGTGTCAAACCCACAGGTGTGTCTGGTGACTGTGGAAGCCAGAAGAAGGGATCAGATTCCTTGGAACTGGAGTTATCTAACCCTAACTCTAACCCTAACCCCTAATCCCTAACCCTAACCCTAACAACAGAGGGTTATGAGCTACCTTCTGGATGCTGAGACCCCAACCTGGATCCTCTATAAAAGCAGCAAGTGCTCTTAACTGCTGAGCCATTTCTCTAGTTCCATTATGGACCCTATCTTAACCAAGTGAATTTGAGTAGAGTGTGCTGGGAGAATCTAGGGTCTGGTGTATGCTAGGCACACATTCTACCATTGAGCTACACCCTCAATCCCCAAGTAGGCTATTATTGTTGATGCTGTTGTTGTTTTAGGGCAGGGTCTCACTGTGTAGGCCTGGAACTCACTTTGTAGACCAAGTGCCTTGAACTCAGAGATCTGCCTGCCTCTGCCTCCCAAGTGCTGTGATTAGGCTTTTACCACCATGCCCCACTCTAAATGGGGTATTTTAAACTAAATAAAATCCAAAGAAAATACATTTTTCCTAGTCTGCTATAAATTTTCATAATAAAGTTTTAAAATTAATCTAATCTCTAGCTACTTCTTGCTATACTATTAATGAAAGGAAAATACATTCTAAAAATTGCTTACAGGAGAGAGTAAGAGACCAACAGACAAATTCTATCACAGAATCAGAACGCACAAAGAAAACTGGTCTGCTAGGTAGAGACTAAGTTTCCTACACAGTTGATGGTCTGTTCTAGGGAAATTAACATGTGGCATGGTCCCTCCTCCTCATAAAAGATTAAGAAAAATTATTTTGGGTCTAGGGTGTAGTGATAGAACACCTGCCTTTCCCCTCATTATTCTCAAAAAAGATGATCAGCTGAGGTGCTAAAGAGGACCAGAGTTCAATTCCTAGAACTCACATGGTGGCTTACAACTATCTGTAAATTCAATACCAGAGGACCTGAGACCTTTGTCTGTCCTCTACAGATTATCAGGCATAATCACGGTGCACAAACATAGATGCAGACAAAATACCAGTAATTAGAAAGTAAGTAAAATTTTAAAAAATTAGTTGAATCCTTTGCACAATTATCTGAAACAGAAATGCATTACTATTATTACACATTTAGGCAAAACTAACTCATTCCACCTTAGTACACTGCAACTCTGTATAAGATTTATTTTTAGCTGGGCAGTGGTGGCGCACACCTTTAATCCCAGCACTTGGGAGGCAGAGGCAGGTGGATTTCTGAGTTCAAGGCCAGCCTGGTCTACAGAGTGAGTTCCAGGACAGCCAGGGCTACACAGAGAAACCCTGTCTCGAAAAAAAAAATTATTTTTAGATTATATTCATATGAATGTGGTTCCCTTGGAGGCCACAAGAGATCATCAGCTCCTCTTAAGCTTGAGTGTGCTAGGAACCAAACTTGGATCCTCTATACAGTGGTTCTTAACATATGTGGTTGTGATTCCCTTAGGTCGTCTAAAGACTATCAGAAAACACATTTATGATTTATGACATTTATGATTCATAACAGTAGCAAAATTCAGTTATGAAGTAGCAATGAAAATAATTTTATGATTGGGGAGGTCACCACATAAGGAACTGTACTAGAGAGTCGCAGCATTAGATCCTACTACAGGAAGGGCTCTCAATCCTGAACTGTCTAGCTCCCACTATGCTATTTTATAAAGTAGGGTATGCCTACTTCTTGTTGCTTTGCATATTATGTAAATTTCCAGCCATTCCTTTTCATACTAACAGTTCATAAAAAACTGTAAGAGGAAAGCTATACCAACCTAGAGCAATGTTTCTCAAAAAAGGCTAGATTTCTACTCAAATCATGAACTGATCCATTAGGACTAGCAATACTGTAAAGCCTAATGACCTAAGCATCAAGTATATGAGTGAAATAAAAGCATTTGGTTTAGGTCAATTAAGCCTAAGATCCCAAAGTAAAAGTACCTTGGAGTTAGCTTTCTTATTTACTTGTTCTAACTGTTAAATAGCAACACTAACTTCTGAGCAATATACCTGAAGTTATTAATGTTTACTTGTTTTGATTCTTTGGTACTTCTGCTTATTTATCATGCAGTCAATAAACTGATTGTTTAACCTGTGAAAATTTTGTTTTAAAGATTTTTAAACATAAACACTCTTTCAATAAAAGTAGTCCAAACACAAACATCCTAACAATTTCATGTATTTTTAGCTCCATCTTAAAATGTTCTTTGACATAACCAACCTGACCTTGTTTTGTACTTTTGCTGGGTTATAAATTAAAGTTCTATTTGGTATAAATAAAAGTAAATTTGTCTAGAAAGAACAGAACTATTTTAAAAGAGACTTCAATTTTAGACTTGCTCCTGTATTTTTTCCAGATCTGTTGGTTTTTTTTGTTTGTTTGTTTTTTGAGACAGGGTTTCTCTGTGTAGTCCTGGCTGTCCAGAAACTCAACTCTGTAGACCAGGTTGGCCTCGAACTCAGAAACCTGTCTGCCTCTGCCTCCCAAGTGCTGGCAGATCTGTTCTTTTTAAAAAACAAAAACAAACAAACAAACAAAAACAACAACAACAAAAAACTAGCTAACATCTTTCAGGCTGTGGGCACAGAAATACACCCATTTCCATGGCTGTAGTAGTCTGTGCCACAGAATTGAGAAAATAAAATTTATGTGTTCATACAGCAATGTAATGTTACTCACCCTGTAGTCAATCTCACTGCCTCAAAAGCCTATCTTTGTTCTACGTTAGGAGGTTAAATACTTGTCTTCATAGTAAAATTTAAGTTGTTGTTTTAAGTATCCTTCTGGGCTCATATATATAGCACTTGCCAATACATGCAAGGTCCTGAGTTCAAGATTCAAAAACCACAAAAAAGCACTCTTTTGATTCTATCTCAAATGTCAATAATCACACTTATTTTTTTAAAAAAAATACATATAACTATTTTCCCCTTAAAAACAAGCTAATTCTAACAGTCCACGGGGGGGTGGGGGGATACAAATAAATGCAGAGGAAAACTAATTGCTAATATATCCTTCAAGGTCCTTTTTCATAAGTAAAACCTTGCTTGGATACCAGGAGTGTTCAGTTGATTATTAACTGCAGACTGCATAGCACTCCTTCCCAGAAGCCATGAAGGCACAAAATTGTTGGTGATAGGAAATAGAATTTTTTAGTATGAGATAAAAATAAGAACAAGAATAAAAATGTTTTTGAAAAAAGTTATGCACATTGGGAGAAAAAAAGCTTTATAATATAAATCAACAACAAATGTAAACATAAAATAGTGAAATCCCTGTGCACTGACACCAGCACAATCCTAACCAGATCATAATTTCTAAGAATTACAAAGTTCCCACTCTTACTATAACAGCAGCACACATGTACCATATGAATTCTTGGGAGGTCCAAGTATCCACATTTCAGGAGTGAAGAGGGAGAAAATCTGAGCACCACAATACAACAAAAATGATAAAAAATAAATTTTCATTTTGAGTAGTGTCGGAAAAGAAGGTTTCAAAGAATTCAGGCATGAAATTTTTGTATTCAAATAGCTATTTAATTGTTGTATATATAAAGGTTTAATGTTAAAATTCTTAATTCTAGCCATAGATCCAAGCTGCAAGCACTGGTAATCTCCAATATAAACTACAAAACAGAATGGATTTCATCTTATAATACAGTGGCATCTGGCAGTGGTAATAACTATAAACAGCCAATGAAATTACATGCTTTAAAAACCTTTCTGTAAGCTAAGAATCTGAAACAGTGTACCAACAAGAGTGGAGGACATAAAAGTTATTTGTCACTAGACTTTAAAGTATTAGCTTTAGAACATATAAACAAATCCACAACCTACCATAATATATAAGCTACAGTATCCCATTCAATCCCCCTTTGTCCTAGTTTCTTTTTTGCTGGGAAGAGGCATAGTAGGGTGATAATAATAGCAGGAAGTAAGGTAGAGCACAGCAGGATGCGGTGCTGCGTGTGCTTCACTTCCATGCTGGCCCACTGCTGCCCTGATCTTTTATGAAAATGAAATTAGCTACTTGGGAAGCCACAAGTTATAAATATTACTAAAATCAAGATGTAGTCTCCTGCCGGGCAGTGGTGGCGCACGCCTTTAATCCCAGCACTTGGGAGGCAGAGGCAGGTGGATTTCTGAGTTCGAGGCCAGCCTGGTCTACAGAGTGAGTTCCAGGACAGCCAGGGCTACACAGAGAAACCCTGTCTTGAAAAAACAGACAAACAAAAAACCAAAAAACAAAAAAACAAACAAAGATGTAGTCTCCTACTATCTCACTTATGTCAGGATCTGTTTTAGGTCGTTAGTTTGATTCAGTCAACAGAAGCAATAAAAGCCACATTTTAGAGATTTCTATTATTTTGGAAGGGAACACTAATGCTAGCAATCAGTATCTGGTATAGAGTGAGGATAGAAGAACTAGCTTCCGTTTAGTCCCCACAAACCTCTGGGAATAGTCCAAGTTAACAGACTGTAAAAAGAAGAAAAGACCATCTAAATTTCTATAGTAATGTATAATATACATCACTAGAGTTCATATAAATGTTATGCTATTTTGCTGATGAGAAACTTATCCCAGCAGTGTTAGTAACAGAAATTTACTTTCTTGTTTGGGCATGTGTGCACATGGGTATGCATATTCAGGTCAGAGGACAACTTCATTTCATTTTGTAGGCATTCTTTCCCTACAACTTTGACAGGGTCTCTTACTGGCCTAAACTGGCCAAGTAGGCCAGGCTGACCTAGAGACCTGGCATCTCTGCTTGCCCAGGGCTGGGATCAAAAACATCCATCACTCATCACACATCAAATTTTACGTGGGTTTGGGAGACTGAACTCAAGTACTCTTTTTACAAATACCTGACCAACTGAGCCTTCTACCAGTCTCTTCATTTTTTTTTCCAGATCAAAATATTCTGTGTATCGTAATCGCCAAGATTACCATACTTAAAATAAAATGTTAATGGGCAACATGCTGTATTTCTTTTTACAAAAGGGAGAAATGAAACAACAAAACAACAACAAAAAAAAACTTGATCAATGTATGTTACATACAGCATTCTGGTTATGTTAGTTTACAACAATGTCTTCTTTGCTAATCCGTAAAAAGAAATCAGCATTCCAGTTCTCTATCTCACTCAGGCAACAGATGTGCGCTTAGAAAAACAGTTCAAGGATTTCTAAAAATTAATTCTCTTAAAACAAACCATTTGTGGAAATGAGCTGTCATATAGTACTTTATAAGGAAGAATCTTTTGTAATCTAAATAACTACTGTCTAATTTGTAAATGTAATTTTAAAAAAGAACTAGCATATATGTAACATTTGACATTTAAAAGTAGCTGAATGATTCAGGACTGACTCTTTAACATTTTAATGACACCTTCAACAGGAACCTAATTTTGGCAGTATTGCTCATGGTTTTGCCTATAAGAGATATAACATCATAATTTTCATTAAGTAATGAGCTAGATGAAATCACCTTTTGCTGAGAGCTAAGCACAAACTAATAGGATTAAGCCTAAACTAAAAGATGGGGACAAGTAGTAATCTCCAGAGCAGATCAGATTCATCAGATTCTGCAGGAAGTAGAAGGAAGACTGAAACAATAAGGTAGCTCTCTTTTGTGTTTGTGTGTGTGTGTGTGTGTGTGTGTGTGTGTGTGTAGTTTGGGGGGTTTTCTGTTTGTTTTTTGATACAAGAGTTTAACTCTATAGCTTGGCTGGCATCAATCTTTGTTTGGCTCAGTCTCTTAATTCAGCTTCCTGAGTACAGAACATAGAAATGTGAGCTAAAAGGCCCTGTTATTAAAAAAAAAAAAAAAAAAAAAAACTTTTTTCAGTACACATTTTCCATGATAATGATCAAACATGTAAATGTTGGACTGTGCTTTTCCCCTTACTAAAATAAAACCAAAGTTACAATATGCAATTATTGCACAAAGGAAAACAGTACACCTTGTCAAATATAAACCCAACTAAACATACTGCATATATTGAAATACAAATTTAATTCACACAGAATGGTTCATTCTAATTTTTGGTAAAATCTGGCTAGCAGATGCTCTAGACCTGGTCCACTAAGGAGGCAACTTACACTTAGACGGACAGGGAGCATGGAACTCACTTTAATTCATACAAAGCTTTAGTGTCTCCCTTTTCACCTCGGTAGATAGGTCCTTTCAGATTTCTAGTATGTATGAAATTTGGGTTTAAAAGTATATGCTTGGCATAAATTCAAGGCTAAAGTGAGAACCTAAAAACAGTTTCTTTAATTGTAAACCAAAGTGAATCATCTCCTGGGGGAAAAAAATATCTTCTCTTGCTTTTCCTACCTCCGGCCCCTCCCCCACCAACACTGCTTCCCTGCTGTGCAAAGAGCCCTTTGTCCTGCCCCGCACTTATCTAGCTGTTTGGCCATATTGACAGGCCTACTGGAGGCATAATAAGGGAGTCAGTCTGACATAAGCAGCTGGCGATTTCAAACAAAAATCTTCCTTTTCTACTCACACCAAATCCTGCTGCAGAGGTCTGTGGCTCCTCCCATACTTCCACCTAGCTCTCAAATAGAGCAGCAAGCAACTGGCATTTCTCGTTGATTCCGTAGCACAAATCAAAAACTTGATAACCCTAGCCAGAATTCTTATGGCCACTAATATTTTTGTTGTTGCTGTTTTATATTGTAATTCCTAACATGAAGGCTAAAAGGTTTCCTCATCTCTGGGTGTATATATGTATGATTATCACTTCAATGTGCCATGAAAACTCTGGGAAGCCTCACACCATAAGACAGAACAGACATGGAAGTAAAACACACACACACACACACACACGCAGGCACACACACACATATACACACACCAAACAAAACTGACCAATACTCTCTTAGGGTTTTGAAAATATCAAGGATTCAAAAGAGCTAAAAAAAAAAATTTACTTTCTTGACATCAAAGATACTTTATGGAAATTTATATTCAGGCATTTCCCTAGATGCTCTGCAAATAAATAAATAAATAAATAAATAAATAACTGGAAACAGTAAGGGAAGTAAGGGGTTTGATAACCCTTACTCATAAGAAAAACATACAGACTGTACTTAGTTTAGTTTCCCTGTCTCTTTAGTGTACCTCACAGCTCCCTTCTTCAAGTACTGAGTTCAAGCTCATCTAAGGGATGCTTTCTAACAGAATCAACTCTCAGGGTTACTGGCATCTCCACCCAGTTTATAACTTAACATAAAACAGTATAATTTCACTAAGGTTACATGATTTAACAAAGTACGTATGAAAGAAAGGGTATTTCCCTCTACCTTTTGCAACTTCTCTGAATTCCAGCCACTAGAGAAACCAATCACAATACCAAGTGAAGGTCATGCAATTTACTTGATGTGTTAGAATCTCTGGGGTCCAGAATACTACCAATCTATCTCATAGATGTATTACTCTTCTAAGTCTGCCTGAAAGGACACTTTAAATCAAATTATAAATGACTACCAGTTGAACTATTACACACATATTTTCCAGTCTAAGTTCACCACTAGCCAGACCTCCTAATTTCAAATTAAACTGACAAATCACTCGAGTTTAGCCAAAAGTTGTAATAAAATTTTATTTTACTTATGATCTAATTTCTTAGATATATATACTGACTAATTACTGACTGCTATTGCCTTTTGTTTCAAAGTTTCACCTTCGTCAAAAGGGTCAGAATAATTTCAGAAAGTACGCAGGCTCCTAGATACTAAGCAGTATCAAAAGATGTAGGCATTTTTAAATGTGCCAGTTCAAGTAATCCTTCTAAGAAAAGCCTCTTGATCTTCCAGATATTACTGTAACACCACAATCAGTTCCAAAAAAACAGGAAATAAAAGTGGTAGTCATTATTTTCTAAGGAAACCTGCATATTATAATTAAGCTCAAAACACTTGCACCTTAACTGTAAATACCTTGAACTGTAATATTATCAGTCAGTATGAGTGAAATCATACCTATGGGATAACAGCACCTTATCTACGTAACAAAAATATTATTACAACCATCTAAAACAATCATTAAGAGAGTTCTGTTTTATGGACTTGCTTTTAGCACTGGAAAAACAATATGAACGACATTTGTGAATGCAAAATACTCTCCACTGTTTCTTTGTTTTTGCTACAAATGCTAGAGCCATTACTACAAATTATAGATGTTTATGGGATCTAAATACATTTATACAAAACTGAACAAACAGAATCCTGAAAAGGTATTGGTTGCAATAATCTTAGGGAGGAAAAAAAAACCTCTACAATTTTGTGTTGTACATGCCTGGGTGATAGTCCAGCTTCAAATATTCCTTGCCAGACAAACTACTTAAAAAAAAGGCTTAATCAAAGATCACCCTGGTTGTTTGGTTAGGGGTAGAGTGGGCATGGAGGTGGTGGTAATCAAAACTTAGAACAAACTCTTGCTGTCTTCTTAGTATCTTGAACTAAATTCAATTTCTGAATATTCTTTCTGTGTTTCTGATGGATTACTGCCAAAACACATCTTTGTTCGGTGGAAAGTCCATAATCCAGCACATACATGATTAATCCAATTTATAGGTCAAATATCAGTAAGTATATCTAATCTGGAGAGGTCTACAGATTTAGAAATTAGTAACAAAACAGCATTAATCCAAAAGCAGCTCTTCTTAGTTTAGGCATCCAATTATAGTAAGATGTTTAGCAGAACATCTATTCATGAAGGCAAATATGGCCTAACATGGAGAGACAAATACAAACCTGAAATGACTCAAGCAATTAAAAGATGGAGGAAAACATGTCAGTTGCATTGGAAAAACAAAACAAAGATCCTCCTCACCCTACTCTTGTTCTCAGAAAAATCTTTACTATTTTAGTCTTTTAAGAGGTTAAAAAAGATCAAAACACTAATGAACTTTAAGTCCCACGAAGGGTAAAACCTCAGATAGTAACAAAAAGCTGCCAACCCCTTCCCAAACAAAAAATCCAAGTCTTTAACTTTGATCCAGTTTTCAGACACTGATATCCATAAATGGATAGTTATGAATTGCCAATTCTGGTCTCTTCACTAGCAAAAAGCAAACCAGCTCAGCAGTGCAATTTCCCAGGAAAGCAAGCAACATTTCTCTCCAGTCCTGAGCAGCCATCACTAAGTGCAGTTCCCTGCAGCCAACAGCATTAATGGACGCTGCACTGCTGTCCTTCCCTGGAGACAGCAGCCAGCACTACTCAAGCTTCTCACGTAGCAACCAGAGCTCCAGAGCCAGCAGCTGCTGCCGCCTTGTATACTCACTCCTGTGATCCAACACAGGAGCAACCTTTTCTTTACCCCACCCCCACTTCTTAACACACTTTTTTTTTTTGGACAAGTGCTCCATGCTGGAAGGGTTGGAATTATGCTTTTAGAAAGAAACACTCCTAAGGTCACTGTTTTAAATTGAGATCTTTGATTAGAAAATCAACATAGACCAACTTCCAAATATTCCTTTTAATTAAACCAGCAATTTGGGAGTAAGCATTAAATTTTAGTTTTTAAAAAGCCAATTTTCCAAACATTCAGCAATCAAATTTAAATTTACTGTTAGGAACTAGAGCCTTGGGTCGTGTCCTACCAAAGAACATAATTCAATATTCTACACATGACAATCTGAATAACCTTAAAGCCTCTAATCCCATAACAGGCCACAAATTTTGGCCAGAGAACTAATGATCCTCCTGAGAAAACTGGAAGAAATCCAAGGAAAAGAAATTCCTGTGTCCTCCAAGCTCAGAAATCTCTATGTCAGTATTCTCTGCTTTAGTCCTAGGTCAGATTGCACACATCTAAAATTACCTCTTATAGCTTTCCTCTTAGCGATCTAAACCATTATTAATATAAAATTAATCATCAAAACACTTTCCTCTCAATATGCTGCACACAAACCTCCTCCTGGAACCTCCTCCATCTGAATCCTCCCCAATCAAAAGTATAGGTATTTAACATATACCCAAGGAAGTAATATAAACATGACCTTGGTTACAAATATGTCATCTAAAAACAATTTAGTCAAGGTTTGGAGGTAATGAGAGAACCTGAATCTTTTTAAGTATTCTGAGCACAAGAACAATTGGCAAAAGGAATTCAGGTATAGACAAAACCCAGAGCCCAGAGCTCTGGGCAAGAAATGAGTTGCTGGTGAACACGTTACACAAGTAACATGAGAAAGCAGAAAATGCAGGTCATACACGCACCCCTGACCCAGACCAGCAGGGCGGGCTGCAGCATCAGTATATAGGAGAAAGATCCCTAATTCCTAAGAATGAAAAAGGCAAAGGCGCCCTATAGAATAAATTAGCATAGAAGGGGCTTTCCCAGCAGTTGAAACTTTCCTTCAGAGCGATTCACCTACTAAAACCAGTGCTTCTGCCCACCACCATTCACCTAGGATCTTGGCTTGCACACATAGGGGAAGAGGATTCGTAAGGGGCACATTCCTTCTCCCCCTTCTTTAAAGTCGTTCTTAAAAGATTGCTCTCCACGCCCTAGGAAGGGAAAACGACAAAATTTGGCTCAATTCCAGGCCAGAACCCTACAAATTCAACAGGGATATCAAGGATACTGGGGCATACGCCACAGGGAATCCAAGAATGTGAGGTGGGGGTGGCGAAGGTAATATCTTTGGTGTGGGAAAAGCAGCAGCCATCTGAGATAGGAACTGGAAAACCAGAGGGGAGGCGCTCAGGAAGATTATGGAGGGGAGGACTGGGCCCCCACGAGCGATCAGAGTTGTCAGAAGGCCGCAAGAACAGGGGTGGAGGTGGGGGCTCAGAGACAGAAAAAAAAGTATGTGTATTTTGAGAGCAGGATTGAGGCCTCTCCTGAAAGAGGTATAAACGTGGAGTAGGCAGTACCCAAGAAAAAAGGGGAGACCAGAGTAGGGGGAGGGGAAGAGTCCTGACCCAGGGAAGACATTTAAAAAGGTAGTGGGGTCGACTAGATTAAGGGGAGCCTTTCTCTCTGGGCAAGAGGGATGCAATGGTGTGTAAAGGTAGCCGAAAAGACGAAAAGGGCAAGCATCTTCCTGCTACCAGCATGGGAAGGCCCAGGCCCACGACCCCGAGGAGAGGGAACGCAGGGAGAGTGAGGTGACCCTTCTTCCCCCGGGGCCCGGTCGTGTGGCTCGGTGTCTCTTTTCTGTTGGACCCTTACCTTGACCCAGGCGCTGCCGGGGCCTGGGCCCGGGCTGCGGCGCACGGCACTCCCGGGAGGCAGCGAGACTCGAGTTAGGCCCAACGCGGCGCCACGGCGTTTCCTGGCCGGGAATGGCCCGTACCCGTGAGGTGGGGGTGGGGGGCAGAAAAGGCGGAGCGAGCCCAAGGCGGGGAGGGGGAGGGCCAGGGGCGGAGGGGGCCGGCACTACTGTGTTGGCGGACTGGCGGGACTAGGGCTGCGTGAGTCTCTGAGCGCAGGCGGGCGGCGGCCGCCCCTCCCCCGGCGGCGGCAGCGGCGGCAGCAGCGGCAGCTCACTCAGCCCGCTGCCCGAGCGGAAACGCCACTGACCGCACGGGGATTCCCAGTGCCGGCGCCAGGGGCACGCGGGACACGCCCCCTCCCGCCGCGCCATTGGCCTCTCCGCCCACCGCCCCACACTTATTGGCCAGCTCGCCGCCAATCAGCGGAGGCTGCCGGGGCCGCCTAAAGAAGAGGCTGTGCTCTGGGGCTCCGGCTCCTCAGAGAGCCTCGGCTAGGTAGGGGATCGGGACTCTGGCGGGAGGGTTGCTCGGTGCGTTTGCGGGGAGGGGCGGCCGCGGTAGGCCCTCCGAGCACGGTGGAACCGCTTTGTGGGAAAGCTGGGTACGATTCGTTACGCTGAAAGGGGCAAGCAGGTGGTGGTCAGGAATGCGGTCCGCCCTGCAGCAACCGGAGGGGGAGGGAGAAGGGATCGGAAAAGTCTCCACCGGACGCGGCCATGGCTCCCACGGGGGGCGGAGGAGCGCTTCCGGTCGACGTCTCATCGTTGATTGGCTGCTTCTCCTCCCGCCGCGTGTGAAAACACAAATGGCGTGTTTTGGTTGGAGTGAGGCGCCTGTCAGTTAACGGCGGTCGGAGTGCGCAGCCGCCGGCAGCCTCGCTGTGCCCACTGGGTGGGGCGGGAGGTAGGTGGGGTGAGGAGAGCTGGACGTGCGGGCGCGGTCGGCCTCTGGCGGGGGAGGGGAGGGGAGGGGAGGGGACGGGAGGGAGGGTCAGCAAAAGTGGCTCGCGCGCGAGCTGCCTCCCACCCTCCCCTTCCTCTGGGGGAGTCGGTTTACCCGCCGCCGGCCTGGCCTCGTCCTCTGATTGGCTCTCGGGGCCCAGAAAACTGGCCTTTGCAATTGGCCTACATTCATGCAAGTTCAGTCCATACGCTGGCTGGCGGGGGCGGCAGGGAGGCGCTCACAGGTTCCGGCCCTCCCCCAGGCCCCGCGCCGCATAGTCTGGCTCCGCGCCCCTGCGCAACGTGGCAGGAAGCGCGCGCTGGGGGCGGGGAAGGCAGTCGGTCTGTGCGGCGGCGGGGCGGGTGCAAACGCGATTCCTCCTTGAGTTGTAGCCCAGAGAGGGGCGTACTGTGCCAGACCCACATCGCGCACTCCGGGGAGTGGAATTAGGAGTGGGGGATCAGTCGGGTTGTTTTGGAGGCAGGAAGCACTTGCTCTCCAAAGTCTGTCTGAGTTGTTATCAATAAGGGAGCTTCAATGGAGTAGGCGGAGAGAAGGCCGCACCCTTCTCCGAAGGGGGAGGGGAGTGTTGCAATACCTTTCTGGGAGTTCTCTGCTGCCTGCTGTCTTCTGAGAACCGCCCTGGGCCTGAAAGAATCCCTTCCCCCTCTTCCCTCGTGATCTGCAATTCGAGTCTTTCTGGAAGATGGGCGGGAGTCTTGTGGCCAGGCTTAAAGGCTAACCTGGTGTGTGGGCGTTGTCCTGCAGGGCAATTGAACAGGTGTAAAATTGAAGGGGCAAGACTTCCCACAGATTTTCCGTTTTGTCGGGAAGTATTGTAATAGGGGCAAATAAGGAAAATGGGAGACTAGGCAAGTCACCTGGGTTTTTATGCAGCAAAACTACAGGTTATTAAAGCTTGTGATCCGCCTTGGAGTATTTTCCACCGAGGTAGATTAAAGACATGCTCACCCGAGTTTTATACTCTCCCACTTGAGTTCCTTGCTTCAGCATGAAATTACAGTGTCGCAAATTAGAATATATAAGCAAAATTTTAAGCATTTAAAAAGAGCCCAGTACTTCATGTCCATTTCTCCCTCTCCTACGGCCTTATGAAAGGGTAGTTCAGCACACCCATTTTACCCTCATTTTCATTTGTTGTACTACTTTATCCAATCCCTAGACAGAGCACTGGCATTCTCCCTCTCCTGATCTTAGAAGTCCGATGACTCATGAAACCAGACAGATTAGTTACATACACCACAAATCGAGGCTGTAGCTGGAGCCTGAACACTGCAGTTCTTTTATAACTCCTTAGTACACTTTGTTGATTCTTTGCCTTTATCCTTGATTATCAGTTTCTGTTACCACCCCTCTCAGGTTGTGTTCCACACTTGGGCCTGTTCAAATTCCAGAGAACTTTACAATAGACATATTGAGAATCCAACCTAAAGCATAGCTTTCCACTCCGATGAATGCTTCTCTCCCTTTTCTCGATTTATAAACTGAGCTATTAACTATTAATGGTTTCCAAGTGGATGTTTCCTCTCCCAATATTACCTGATGTATCTTACATATTGCCAGGCTGATATTGTCTTAAAAGGGTATATTCCTTTTTTTTTTCCTATGTACACACTTATTTCTTGAGCCACATGGAATTGACTACTGCTTACTAGAATTTTGTCGTTGTACACATCTGTAAAAAGGTAGTTCCTCTTGGAATGCAAAGCTCAGATGTTGTCTTTCCTGACTTAAGGTCCTGTAAGCCTGTCTTTTTTTCTATATAAGCAGTGCTTTCTCTTGGACTGGCTGGATTCATGGCACTCTTCATGTTATTGCTGGTTTAAATGTGATTTTGCTAAGCTTCTTCAGGACCTATACTTTTGTTTGACTTGTAGCCAAACACAAGTAAAATGGAGTAAGCCACAAAAATGTATTTGTGAAGCTTGGTTTTTAGATTGTTGTGTTGTGCCTGTGCTCTATAAAGAATACTATCCAATAGAATTTACTACAGCAATGGGATACTTTGTTTGTATTGTTCCAATATGGTAGCCAATAATCTAATTAATCTTTAAGCACTAGAAATGCTACCAAGGAACCGATTTTTTCATTTGATGTGTAACCATGGATAGAGGAGCCATTACTGCAGACTTGTGGGTTACAGAAGAACAATGCAGACTTTAATGGTTTTTCTCTTACACTAAGCAATAAAGAAATAAAAATTGAACCTCTTGTAGCCTAAACTACTTGTTTTACCTAATTTTTGTGCTTCATCTATACTAAGCTGAAAGCTAAGTCTGCAGCCATTACTAAACATGAAAACAAGTACTGATTAATTTGGGTTTCAAAGGTTTTGGGTTAGAGTTTAGCCAGCCAGTGGTGGTGCTTGCCTTTATGCCTTTAATCCCAGCACTCTGGAGGTAGAGACAGGCAGATCTCTGAGTTTGAGCCCAGCCTGGTCTACAGATCAAGTTCTGTCTAGGACAGCCAGGGATATACAGAGAAATGCAGAGAGCCGCGGTGAGCGGTGACGGCACTCGCCATTACAAGATGGCGCTGGCATCCGGCGCTCCCGCAAGTACAAGTGGACTGTGCATGTGGTGAAAGCACGCCAAGTCATGGCCCATCCCGGGGCGTAATATGCCTTCCTGAGCAAGCAGCCAATCAGATATGAACACGCCACTCCAGGGGTATATAAGCAATGCCTTTTCGAGGCCCGGGGTCTTCCTCTCATCACAATAAAAATTTGCTGCAGAAGGATCCTGGTGTCCGCATGCATTCTTCCTGGCAAGACAATTGTACGCGGGTCACAGCTGGTGCCGAAACCCAGGAGATTCACCATCGCTGGCGCTGAGGAGACCCTCCGCTTGCGGAGAGGATTCAGAACTGCAGGACAAAGGTAAGCTCTGAGAGGCATGTTTGGTCTTGATCTATCTCGTCTCCCTCCCCAGTTGGCAGGAACTCTAGAAGCTCTCGCTATTGTGCTAGCGGCGCTCGTTCTCTTCCTTCTGGTTTTGGAGGATGAGAAATGCCGCTCGACTGTAGCGGCGGGCCAGGGAGTGCTAGAGGAGTTGCAAGACAGCATGTCAGAAACAAAGCGGAATAAACGGTTGGGAGCTCACAAAGAAAAACGAAAAGGCATGCCTAAGAAAAAAGACCCTTCCAAAGACACACAGTCTGCGGAAGTGAAAGATAAGGGAAAGGACGCCCTGGGAGAGGGATGTAGGAAAAGAGAAAAGGCCCCGGAAAAGAAACCTCTTTATCCGATAAAAGAACTGGAGGCCTCGGGGCTTGGTGGCTCTGAGTCGGAGGAGCTAACTTCCTCTGAGGGGGAGGACTTAGACGAAGAGACAGCCCGCTATGAGGAGGAAAGATACCATCCAGATGAGCAGCCGCGAAATCGAAAGCAAAGGAAAACGGGAGATAGGAGCCGCACGGCCTGTCGCGCCCTCCCAACCTATTGTTCCCGGCGCACTTCCGCCTTATGCGGACAAGTGTTGTTCAGACTCCTTCCTTTCAAAGGAAGACAAAAGAAGGATGTTACAAGCCTTTCCGGTATTTGAGGATGCGGGGGGAGGCCGTGTCCATGCACCTGTAGAGTATGCCCGTATCAAAGAACTTGCTGAATCGGTTAAAAAATATGGAGTTGATGCTAATTTTACAGTCATGCAGCTTGAGAGACTCACCACTATGGCGATGACCCCGAATGATTGGCAAAATACAGTAAAAGCTGCTCTCCCTAATATGGGACAGTATATGGAATGGAAAGCTTTATGGCATGATGCTTCTCAAGCACAGGCAAGGGCCAACGCTAATGCGGAAGGCAACCAGAGACAGTGGACTTTAGAACTATTAACAGGGCAAGGACAGTATGTTGCCGACCAGACAAACTATGATTGGGGAGCATACGGCCAGATCTCTGCTGCTGCTATTAAAGCATGGAAAGTCCTCTCTAAGAAGGGGGAGGCTGGGGGAAATTCAACGAAAATATTGCAAGCCCCCCAGGAGTCATTCTCAGATTTTGTGGCTAGAATGACAGAAGCAGAAGGCAGAATTTTTAGAGACCCAGAGCGAGTTAAACCACTGATAGAACAACTGGTGTATAAAAATGCCTCGCCAGAATACAAGACAGTGATTACCCCTAGAAGAAGCAAAGGGCTGACAGATTGGATAAAGGTCTGCCGAGGACTTGGAGGCCCACTGACCAATGCTGGCCTTGCAGCAGCTATTTTGCAAAGCCAGAACCGCTCAAGTCCTGGCGGCCGTAAAGTATGCTATAAGTGTGGCAAACCGGGTCATTTGAAAAGAGAATGTCGTACTCCCATACAAAGGAGAACCCCTGGGCTATGCACTAAATGCAGGAAGGGCTGTCATTGGGCCAATGAATGTTGCTTGGTTAGGGACATTCAAGGAAAGATTATTCAGCATGATCCCGCCCCAGCAGGAAGAGATGAAGGCACTCCAAAAAACGGGTATCAGGGCCCCAGGTCCCAGGGCCCCAAAAAATATGGGACACAAGCCTGCAACCGGGGGACTCCTCTAACTGCAGAGCTACAAGAGGCTCCGCAGGGTTGGACCTCCGTTCCACCTCCCAATTCTTACTAATGCCACATGAGGGCTTGCAACCTGTCCCAGTTGATTTTAAAGGTCCCCTGCCTGAGGGAAGTGTCGGCCTTATTTTAGGTCGCTCCTCTCTTACCTTGAAGGGGCTTGTGGTTCATCCTGGTGTGATAGACCAAGACTATACCGGGGAACTTCAAGTTCTCTGTTCTTGTCCACAAGGCATATTTTCTATCTCCCCTGGAGATAGGATTGCTCAATTGGTTATTCTTCCAAGTTTGCATAATTGTTTCCCATCCACCGGGGTGCCTAGAGGCGCCAACGGGCTTGGTTCTTCAGGAACTGACTTTGCTCATTTGGTAGTGGATCTCAAAACTAGACCCACTTTACAATTAACAATAGAAGGGAAGAGTTTTACAGGGATTTTAGACACAGGAGCTGATAAAAGTATTATTTCCTCCAACTGGTGGCCTAAGGCATGGCCTGTTGCACAGTCATCCCACTCCTTACAAGGGTTGGGATATGAGGCCAGCCCTACAGTCAGTTCATGCTCCTTGACTTGAAAGACACCAGAGGGTCAGACAGGAAACTTTATACCTTATGTGCTTCCTCTCCCCGTTAACCTCTGGGGAAGAGACGTTTTGCAAGACTTGGGACTGACATTAACTAATGAGTACTCTCAACAAGCTATTGACATTATGAAAAGGATGGGACATAAGGAAGGAAAAGGCCTTGGCAGAAAAGAACAAGGAAGGTTAAACCCAATTTCACAAGAAAGTAATACAGGAAGACAAGGTCTGGGTTTTCCCTAGTTGCCATTGAGGGCTCTATGCCCATACCCTGGCTTACAGAGGAGGCCGTGTGGGTTCCTCAGTGGCCCCTATCCTCTGAGAAATTAGAAGCTGCTACAAGGCTGATTGAGGAACAAGCACAGCTTGGTCATTTAGAGCCTTCTACTTCTCCTTGGAATACCCCTATTTTTGTTATAAAAAAGAAATCAGGAAAATGGAGACTTCTCCATGATCTAAGGGCCATTAATGCACAGATGCGGCTGTTTGGCTCAGTGCAACGAGGCCTACCTCTGCTCTCTGCTTTACCTAAGCAGTGGAGGATAATAATTATAGACATTAAGGATTGTTTTTTCTCCATTCCCCTACACCCGCAAGATAGGCAAAGATTTACATTCACCTTACCTTCTGTTAATCACCTTGAACCAGACAAGAGATATCATTGGAAAGTTTTGCCTCAATGCATGGCCAATAGTCCTATTATGTGTCAACTGTATGTACAAATGGCCCTTCAACCCATTAGGAAACAATTTCCTTCCCTGCTCTTGATTCATTTTATGGATGATATTCTTATCTGCCATAAAGAATTGACCATTTTACAGAACTTGTACCCTTTATTAATTGCTACATTAGGACAGCGGGGTCTGCATATTGCCACAGAGAAGGTTCAAATTTCAGAAATTGGTTCCTTTTTAGGGACAATTATTTACCCTGAGAAAATAGTTCCTCAAAAATTAGAAATTCGCAGAGATCATTTACATACCTTAAATGACTTTCAAAACTTATTAGGTGATATAAATTGGTTAAGACCATTTTTGAAAATTCCCTCTGCTGAATTGAAACCTTTGTTTGACATCTTGGAAGGAGATTCTCACATTTCCTTGCCAAGGGCATTAACACTGGCTGCAAGCCGTGCCCTGCGAATGGTAGAAGATGCTTTGCAGGAGGCCCAGCTAAAACGCATTGATGAGACTAAAACTTTTAATTTGTGTGTCTTTAAAACCAGACATTTACCAACTGCTGTGTTATGGCAGGACGGGCCCTTATTATGGATCCATCCCAATACATCTCCTACAAAGATTATTGAATGGTATCCAGATGCAGTCGCTTAGCTTGCCCTTTGTGGGTTAAAAGCAGCTATTACCCATTTTGGAAGGGAACCTAAGGTTTTAATAGTGCCATATACTACATATCAGGTTCAAATATTAACTGCTACCTCTGATGTTTGGGCCGTGTTGGTCACCTCCTTTAATGGTCAAATAGATAATCACTATCCTAAACATCCCATTCTACAATTTGCCTTAACTCAAGCTATTGTATTTCCACATATCATATCTCTGAAGCCGCTCCTGGATGGAGTGGTTGTTTACACAGATGGGTCAAAAACAGGTGTGGGTGCCTATGTAGTTGATAATAAAGTCACTGCCAAACAATACCATGAGACCTCACCTCAAGTTGTGGAATGCTTGGTAGTATTAGAGGTTCTTGAAACCTTTCCAGGCCTTTTAAATATTGTTTCAGATTCCTTTTATGTAGTAAATACAGTTAAAGTCTTAGAAGTGGCTGGGCTAATTAGACCATCTAGTAGACTTGTGGAAGTTTTTCAAAAGATTCAGTTTGCTTTAGTTAATAAGAGATTCCTTGTTTTTATTACACATATTAGGGTTCACTCAGGTCTACCAGGTCCAATGTCTCATGGGAATGACCTAGCGGATCGAGCCACAAAGTTGGTTGCTATCGCCCTATCCTCAAAATTGGATTTGGCCAAAGATTTTCATAAAAAATTTCATGTGACAGCAGAGACATTACGTCATCGGTTTGATATAACTAGAAAAGAAGCTAGAGATATAGTTACTCAGTGTCAGAATTGCTGTCAATTTTTACCAGTGCCTCCTGTAGGAATTAATCCACGAGGAATTCGGCCACTACAGATTTGGCAAATGGATATTACGCACATCCCATCCTTTGGCAAATTGCAATATTTACATGTTTCCATTGATACTTGTTCCGGAATTATATTTGCTTCTCCATTGGCCAGAGAAAAGGTGGCCCATGTTATCCAACATTGCCTTGAGGCATGGAGTGCCTGGGGGAAGCCTAAAATTCTCAAGACTGATAATGAACCAGCTTACACTTCTCAAAAGTTTAGACAATTTTGTCGCCAAATGGAGGTGACCCATATGACGGGTCTCCCTTATAACCCTCAAGGACAAGGCAGTATAGAACGGGCTCATCGCAATCTTAAGTCTTAAAACAAAAAGGGGGAGTCGAGGAGGCTCTACCCTCAGTGCCACGAGTCACCGTTTCTATAGCACTTTTTACCCTTAATTTTTAAATTCTGGACAGTCAAGGCCACACGGCAGCTGACCGTCACTGTTTAGAACCTGACAGGCAAAAAGAGATGGTCAAATGGAAGGATGTCTTGACCGGACAATGGAAAGGCCCGAATCCTATTTTAATAAGATCCAGGGGAGTGGTTTGTGTTTTTCCGCAGGAAGAAGACAACCCATTTTGGCTACCAGAGCGACTGACGCGATGACTCGCAATATTAGAAGATGACACCCAGGCGGACCCTCCAAACTCTGATGACAGCCCTCGTGCTGATCCAAGGGATACAGGTTCCTAGTATATCGGGGGAACAACTATGGACCATATTATCTGCCTTTCAAAAACCCATACCGGTCAGACACAATGCAGCTAATCTGTCCAGGAAATTGTCTCAATATCTTGCAGGAAATTGGTCAGAAAACTTCGATGAGACACTCAAAAAATTGAGAGCGGCTGTGGTGGCCATCAACTCGACGCGCGTGGATTTGTCCCCGACTGAGGGACTCTCCTCCTGGATCTCTTCAGCTTTCTCTTTCTTTAAAGAGTGGGTGGGAGTAGGCCTGTTTGGTACAGCCCTATGTTGCGGATTAGTGTTCATGCTATGGTTGGTCTGCAAACTCAGAGCTCAACAAAAACGTGACAAGGTTGTTATTACCCAAGCACTTACAGCCCTAGAACAAGGTTCATCTTCTGAAATTTGGTTATCCATGTTAAAGAAATAGCCAGTAGACAGATTCCTCAGCCGTTGCACCCCAAGGGATTTGCCCATTGCACTGGGTCGGTGAGGAGTCTTGGCCTGGCTGGTCCTTGTCTGTGTAGCTGTGGTACCTGAATTTGAGGCAAACAGCCCTTGCACCCCTGGGAGATGGCTCCATTGCACAGGGATGGGTGTTTGCATCTCTCTATGTTTCCCCTAGCCCTTGCACCCAGAGGACTTGTTTCCATTGCACCTGGTAGGGTAAGGGAGACTGTCTTAAACTATCAGTCCTTGATCGCTTATTCCCCCAAGATGGAATTTGCTTGATCGGGCTTGAGTTTGAGTCATGATTGGTACCGCGCTAGATAGGCCAAGGACAGTTCCATCTTAATAAAACAAAAAGGGGGAGATGCAGAGAGACGCGGTGAGCGGTGACGGCACTCGCCATTACAAGATGGTGCTGGCATCCGGCATTCCCACAAGTACAAGTGGACTGCGCGTGTGCATGTGGTGATAGCGCGCCAAGTCACGGCCCATCCCGGGGCATAATATGCATTCCTGAACAAGCAGCCAATCAGATATGAACACGCCGCTCCAGGGGTATATAAGCAGTGCCTTTTCGGGGCCCGGGGTCTTCCTCCTTTCATCACAATAAAAATTTGCTGCAGAAGGATCCTGGTGTCCGCGTGCGTTCTTGCTGGCGAGACGACTATACGTGGGTCACAGAGAAACACTGTTTTAACAAAAAAAATAAGAATAAAAAAAACTTAGGGATCTGAGATTTCATAAAATTATAATTGAAGCAATCCCTATGAGCCACCATGGAATTTGGTTAAATCTGCCTACCTTTCTGAGGTCTGGGTATTCTTTTTTTTCTGTCTCTGCTGCTGGTCAACTTAATTGGCTCTTTTGACACTTTCTTTTGAGCTTCTTTCTTTAATGCCTTCTCACCACGTGGCCTCATGTTTGCCACGTGTCTAACTTCCTTCCCATGGCTTCAGAGGCATGGCTTTTTGCCTTCTAAGGGCAGCAGCTGAGATTTGCAGCCTGATTTCCAAGGTGGGGTTGTCCTTTAAATTTACTTTTTTAAATGGGTTGTATAATAAAACTGTAGTTATATCTGGGAGGTGGTGGCGCACGCCTTTAATCCCAGCACTTGGGAGGTAGAGGCAGGTGGATTTCTGGTCCAGGACTACACAGAGAAACCCTGTCTCCAAAAACCAAAAAAAAAAAAAAAAAAAAAAACTGTAGTTATGAGGAGTAAGATGGGACTAATATTAAATGAATTCCCTCCCCTGTAAAAGAGCTATTCAGGCTTTTTGTTTTCTACTTAACATTGTTTTAAAGTATGGTATGTTTAGGACCGGGGGATCTGTTGCATTGTTTAATCGAATTTTCTAGTCTCAGACCCAGAGAATCCAAATTCTAGACAGCCAAGGTCAGATTTAAAAATTCTGTCTTTTCATGTTAATTTGCTTACTGTGAAAAAAAAATATATGTATATGTATATATATGGCTTCAAAGACTTCCTGAGGCAAAGCCTTACTAAGTCTCTCTGGCTAGTCTGCACCTAGATATGTAAACTAAAGTTCTGCCTGCTTTTGTCGCCTGAGTACTGAGGTTAAAGGTGTAGCTTAGTAGTACTGCTCAGTCTGTACTGTTTTTTCTTCCCTCTTAAACAACCAATAACAAACCCAGAATGAAAGGGGAAAAAAAAATGTAGTAATACTTTTGGAATCTGCTGGTCAGATTCTTTTAAAGGGGATATATTAAGGGGGCTTGGGTGATAATTGGTAAAAATATTTGTGTTTCAAGCAATGAATACTTGAATTATATCACCACAACCCACATTTTAAGTCAGGCCTGTTAGAGCATGTTTGAAGGATCTCTAGGACTTGACTGTCCATACAAGCCTAGTTACTTGGCAGGCTCCAGGTGAGTGAGAACGTATCTCAAAAAACTGCCTTGTAAACTAAGATTGCCTGTCTTTAAACCATCTGCATACACACAGGGATATTAAAATATTCCAAATAATATTTCATTCAAGTTTCTCCCATCAAATTGGGATGTGGATTTCTCTAGTGAATAAGCAAAGTTGGAAACTAAACAAATGTTGGTTTTGTGATTTCTGAAAATAAGTTTTCAAGTGATAGTAAAGCACATGAGATACAGAACAAAGCTCCTATTGTGAGGTCTCCTGGTTTATACTCAGAAGCACTTCCTTGGGTTTCCCTGCACTAACCATTGCAGCTATCCTGATCCTGTGTTAGGTTTACCTTGGGCTGATTGTTGTTTAAATAAACTTAGTTTCCTGCCAGGTGATGCCATATGATTTCAACTTGTTATATATGTTAAACATTTATACTTAATGTGAAGGTTAGGTGTGAGTTGTTTTTACTATTCAAAATTTGAGCAAGATAAGGCATTTTTTTTACTTGTCTTCTGTTTGGTGGAACTGTGTAATTATGGTTTGCAATTGTTACTCTAGAATGACAATTGAGCACAAGGGCAACTCTTTGACCTAGCAACCCTAACTGTAGAGCACCTTACTGGGTCACAAGTCTAGGAGTCAAGCATTTGACTTTGAAGTTGAGGCGGTTTGCTAGCATAGTGTTTTACGTTGGAGGACATATTTATCCAGAAGATATTCAGGACTATTTTTGAGTGGGTTAAGGAATTGATTCTGATGAGCACTGTTAGTGAGCATGGAGTGGCCTTTAAGCCTGAATTGGAGTTATTTCTGTTTTCTTGGATATCATAGACTCATTTTCCCTACCTTGCTCAAGTAATGATGGCCTATTTAAAAAAAAAAAGAAAAAAAAAGCCCTTGTTCTTTATCACCCTGTTTTCTACATATTTGTTCAGAGAAATATTTGTTTGGATCTCCTTTTGGCAATAGTAGCATGTTTTCGTCATAGTTATAAAGTTGAGTATTTTGTTACATAACCAGTACTAACTCCACTGGGTGGATTTTAATTCACTCAGTAGTCTTGAGTGGGCTTTATTGGCCCTTTGTTAAAATCTCATATGAAGTACTGTTCATCCTAACAGAGGCTGTTTGTACCAGTGGCCCTTAAGCAACTTCCTATAGATATACTAGCAGATTGAGGGCCAGAGATAGAAACGAGTCTAATGTTTGGTCTACCTGCCAGCTTTTTTGTTTGTTTGTTTTTGGAGACAGGGTTTCTCTGTGTATCCCTGGCTGTCCTGGAACTCACTCTGTAGACCAAGCTGGCCTTGAACTCAGAAATCTGCCTGCCTCTGCCTCCCAAGTACTGGGATTAAAGGCGTACACCACCACCACTGCCTGACTACCTGCCAGCTTTATACTACCTTGTTCTGATAGAAATATTATTTTAGGAGATCTAGAGTGTATTATAAGGTTGGTGGTAAGCTTGTAGGAACTTGAAAGTGGAGTAACTACTCAATTTCTCTGAGGGAAGAATTAAAATTTTTGACCAAGTGTTGAGCCACTGAGAATGGTCTCAGAACATCACTTCTTAAGGAACCTTCCCTGATTGCCTTCAGCCCTATGCCACATTTGGTCCTGCTTAAATGTTGTCATGGCTTTTAAAGATCTTAAGAATAGTAATTGTGTAATTATTGTTTTTCCTCTTTTAGATTGTTCCTTGAAGACAGGACAGTGCTTGTTTAAAGCTATGTTCCTGCTGTCTGAGTAGCAACAGGTCTTCGAGATCAACATGATTTTCATAATCCCAAGATGGTGCCTTTTACATTCTCAAAAGCAAGCAGAGGCACGATGGTCAGAGACATTACTGTCACTATGTTAAATGCTGCTGTGCAGTTTGGATTTGTCTAAGGTAGTTTAGGTAGGACATGTGTTTTGTATGAGTTATACCTTCCATAATCCATGTTATGCAGTTATCATCTTTAAAATCTTGTAGCTTCATACGTGAGGATAAAGGTGTTTTACTGTCATAAAATGTTTTGAACATTTCCCCAGAGTTCCAAAAACCACATTATATATGAATGATGGTTATACTTTATTTTTTTAAGATGCTTAATTGTTCCATTAACACTGTTTGTGTTTTAAAATAATATATAAAACTGACATGTGGACATGTCCATCTATAAACTTTTAAGAAACTGTACTGTCTTTAAAGAGAGTTTAATATAGCATGTCTTTTGCAACATACTAACTTTAAATAGTGTTGGCACCAGCAATATCATGTGTAGTCATTTTGAAAGGAGTCATTCCAATGAGTGTCAAGATTGTTCTGAATGCTATTGAACATTTTAAATGCAGACTTGTTCATGTTTGTAAAACAAAACTGTCAGGAGCTTTGGTCTAGAAATTAAAAAGCTGAAGTATTATTTCAGAAGGGAAACAAGTTACTTGCTGTATTAGTTGGAGAAAAATATAACAGCTAAGAAAATTTAAAACCATATAGTCGACATTGCTGAGTATCTGCCAGATGAAAAGAAATGCTCAGAATGATTCTTTTGTGCAATATAACAGCTTGTTATATTAAAGTTTTTCCCACAGATATAAACTCTAATCTATAATTCATAGACGTATGTTACAAATGGATGAAGCTTACAAACGTGGCTGGACTTGTCACTGTGCTTGTATTTATTTATGTGAAAGCTTGGCAATAAACCTATGTCCTTAAATAGTCAAAATGTGGAATGACTTTTTAATCTATTGGTTTCTCCAGAACAATTATGTTGACATTTGCCCTAATGGTGGAAAATAAAGTGGGTAATGCTGTGGCATTGTTCATCGCTACTCGTTTGTGGTGTGAACGAAAGAGGGGGGCATGCACTTATACTTCAAAAGATCCTTGTGAAAGACTGACAAGTTTGGGTCTTCACAGTTGGAATTGGGCATCCCTTTGGTTGGGAAGGGAGGGAAGCTGGCCTGTTACCTATAAATCGCTGACAGGTGTGATTAAGTTTAAACTTTGAGGTAAATTGGAGGAACTTGTACATTGTTAGGAGTATGACAATTTGGACTCTAGATTTGGTCATAAGGATCTGGACCAACTTCTGGAAGATGTATAAAATAACTCCATGATACATTGATTTCCAGCTGACCAATACCTATCCCCCCCCCCCCCCCGCGCCCTTTTGTTGGAGACAGGGTTTCTCTGTGTAGCCCTGGCTGTCTTGGAACTCACTCTGTAGACCAGGCTAGCCTTGAACTCAGAAATCCGCCTGCCTCTGCCTCCCAAGTGCTGGGATTAAAGGCATGGGCCACTACTGCCCACTGCCCGGCACCTATCCTCTATCAATTAAAATCAGAAGATGAATTTCTGGGCCTTTTAACCCAGAAATTCAGTTTCACTGAGCTATATCCCTGGTCTAGTCTTGAAAACAAGACAAGACCAACCCCCAAAAAATCTTAACTACGATTGATGTGTTTCAGAATTTTAGGAAAAGGTAAGCATTAGAAGGTTTTAAACTTTGAGAAATGGCTTCTCTAGAAAGATGTACATGGTGAACACTCATGACTCCTAAAGAGTTTAGAAGATTGGACTGGGAGGTTTTATTTGAGAAAAGTATGTATTTGCTTTAAGTGGGTCACAAAAGGCAGGTAGGAAGAACTTGGACTGAAACTGGTCTTAAGTGGCTAACATCTTCACAATTGATGAGTAAGAACTTTACCCTGATGCAAAAAACCAAACAAGAAAATCAAAAAAAAGAAAGTTGACAATGGAACCTAGGCCGCTATAGAGGAGGACTTGACTTCACATCCCGTACCAGTCAGCTCATAGACTGCCAATAACTCCAGCTTCTAGCCTCCACAGGCACATGTACTGGTACACATACCAACTTAATACCTGCATGCAAACAATTTAAAAATAAGCCTTTCACCTGGTATGGTATTGCAACTCTTTAATTCCCAAAACATGGGAGGTAGAAGCCAGCCAGGGCTATTTGACAAAACCTTGTCTAGAGGAAAAACTTCATAGCTTATTTCATATTCTAGTAACCAGAAAAGCAAACTTTACCAACCAGAGATGAAGATGACAGTGTTCACTATATTTGTAGTGTCTTAAGTCATTTCATATACTTAATAGAATTAGAGCTATGGTGAACCAAGCACAAACCTGGTATATTAACTTTAGAACTTAGCATAAAAGGTAGTTCATTTGTTTAGTAAATATTAAATGCTTACTGGCAAAGATTATGAACTCGGTAAATGAAACAGACAACCATTGTTATACATCTTACTATGATCACCTTGGTTTGAGGTTTAAATTATTTCAAAGATGGAAATTTATGTTCAATCAATAATGTATTTTGTCAATTGCAAAATTGCCTACCTAGGGTATAAAACCTTTAAGAATTTCATAATCCCAGTTCATTCTCCAGTAAGTAGTTCTGAAAAGACACTGGCTACTGACTGTGGTGCAATGTGGATTCTGTTCTCAAAGGAAGTACTGTCTGTGTCCTTTATTCTAAATAGAAACATCACACTGAAAATCTAAGCTGAAACAAGCCAGATCTCCAAAATAACTTTCCATAAAGCTCAAACAAGGATTGCTTTTAGAAGGCACTGTTAAGGAACTGGTAAGTAATAAGGTTATTTCATTTTCCATAGAACTATCTGACGAAAAATCAGTACAACTAGAGAACAACAGAACAACAAGCTAGGCAAGAATAACAGGGCTCTCAAGTCAGGAGGTCCATCCAACACTCTCTTCTGTTGAGGACACCAGACCTACATTTTGTGTACAAACAGGGAGGTGGGTGATTTTAACTCTCATGTCATACCTTGGTAAAACATTTGTCCTGAGTAAGCAGTATAGTTTACATTTTCTTTCTTTTTTTTTTTTTTTTTTTGGTTTTTTTTGTTTTGTTTTTTCCGAGACAGGGTTTCTCCCTGTAGTCCTGGTAGTTTACATTTTCATTTAAAGATACATTAGCTCCCTCCACCCGCCAAAGACTGACAAGCACTTTGGGGGTTGGGGAGGGCTTTGGAAAATAACACTTCCATATACTAAAAGAGAAATTCCTTTAATTAGGCTTATTGGTCCCATACCTCATCTACTGATGCTTCTACTACTTAGTAATGTCATATTACTAAGAGTCACACAAAGCATCCTTGCCCTGTTTAGGTTGTATGTATTTATTTTAAGGCAGATGATAAACTAGGTCTTGAGGGATGCTTCTGTTTCTGAGATGATACAAAGAATTTAGATCGTAGAACAATAGGCTGCACAAGCAATAGAATATGGCCTAAAGTGTTCTGAAACTTAGAAGCCAAGCAATGTAGGCTTCTCAAGAAATAACATTACAATCACCTTGCTAACAATAAAGCATTCTGGAGTAGTTAAGCAGTGTAACCTGTAATACTTAGTTACTTTTCTGATATTCTTCTCCCAAAGCAAATTCTTTATGCTGACATTTCCAGTGTTAAGAACTACAAATACTGTTGTCTTCATTCTTTTCTTTACCAAGGAGGGTCTCTTCCTCCATCTTGATCCGAAGGATGAACAAAGGCTTGAGGAGTGCGTTTTAGAAGATAAACTGCAGCATGAAGGCCCCCGATGTTCACCCAGACTGTATGGACCTTTCGCCACACATGTCCCATTCCAGATAAGGCCTGGCACACACAGAAAGCATAAGTCATTAGGCTACCAGTCTGCTTCTAAAACAACCTGAAATCTTTCCACTTAAAAGTTATGGGTGATGAGGTGGAAAGTTGACTCAGAAGTTAACAACACTTGCTATTTTTGGAGAGGATCTGGGTTCAGTTTCTGGTACATTGTGACTTACAACTATAACTCCAATTCTAGGGGATCCATCCAACACCTTCTGTTGAGGGCACCGGACAAATGTATTGTGTACAAGCAGGGAGGTGAGTGATTTTAACTCTCATGTATAGTACCTTGGTAAAACATTTCTTGTCCTGAGTAAGCAGTACTGCTCTACCAGTCCCTGGTCGACAGACACGGCTCATTTCCCGAAGGCAAGCTGGATATAGATTCCAATTTCTCTTCTTGGAGCCCATCCTATAAAAGAGGATCAAGTATAAACTGTTGCAAAAGGTAGTTTCTTACATGAGACAAGAACAAAATCTAAGGTATGAAGAAGTCATCTTTTAGAGGTCAGAACTTTAGTATTCTATGCCAATGAAGGAAACTGTTAGTCAAGTGTTTATAATGTTTTCTATCAGAACACTTTAAAAAAACTAACTTATCTCATTGAAGACAAACCACTGAGTAGTAATCTGTCCCAAGAAGCAAATGCTCCTCAGCCTACATTGTGGAATAGGACCATGTAACGGCACAATGGGTGAAATGAATTATGGTTATGTTTTTCTGACTGAGAAGATAGTACAATAATAGGTGAACTCATGCTATTTATTTAAAAAAGAAAAATCCAATTTCTACCTTTTTCCAAATGGCATATCTGTTACAATAATATCCACAGAAGCAGTTCGCAATGGGAGGTTGCAGATATCCCACTGAACAGCATCAATGGGCAAACCCCAGGAGGTTTTTCTGTGGAGACAAAGGAAAGATATGTCAATATATTCTCCCAGGCTAATGAGATGGCTCAGCAAATAAAGGTACTGGCCATTAAGCCTCATGACCTGAGCTTGATCTTCAGGGTCCTTGTGGTACAAGGAGAGACCTAAATCTTTCAGTTGGACTTCTAACCTCTGCCCTTATGTCCACACACAAATAAATGCAATAAAAAACATTCTGCAGTCTGAATTTCTAAAGATTTTTTTTTCTAAAAAGAAATGTTAAAGTAATATTAGAAATATGTCCATAACTGAAATACAAGTTTTTTAAACGGTTAAGACTGGTTTTCAAAGGACGTATAGTTAAGAAAGCACCAGGGAAAATGAGCTTACATATAAAAAAAGTGTCTAACAAAGGGGGTCTGCCCTAAGCCAGACAAAGGGAATTTGATTCCTGGGACTCACAGGGAGTAAGGAGAGACCCAACTCCCACAAGTCATCCTCTGACTTCTACACCATGACACAGCTCCATGGCACTCTTAGACCCACACACATATACAGATATAAACAGAAAGCCCAATCCAACAGCCTTCAAAAGCAAAGCAATTGGAAGATTTAAACAGGCCATGGATACGAGTATAGATAACTGGTAATTTAGAAGTTATGGTAATGGCTTTCATGCTTCTTTCAACTAATAATTAATTTGGTTCTTCTTCTTTTTTTTTTTTTTTTTTTCTTCAAGGCAGGGTTTCTCTGTGTAGTTCTGTTTGTACTGGAGCTCACTCTATAGACCAGGCTGTCCTCGAACTCAGATCCATCTGCCACTGCCTCTGGAATAAAGGCATGCGCCTCATCTAAATAATAAAACCTATACAATACTGTACCATTTTGGAAAAGGACACAAAAAATAATGAACAAAAAAGGAGAAATAAAATTGCAATCAAGTATGGAAATGGCAGTTAAACTTACCCATCTTTAATCTGACTCTTAGTCAATAAAGATGAGATGTTATTTGCTGCTCTGTTCACTGCCAGTGGGTTGTTGTCCCCAGCAATATGATAACAGTGAGACCATTCAGTAGCTCCCTATGAGACAGGAGTGTTGGTTAAGTATGCCACAAGAGAAAAGGGAAAGTCACTATGGATGGCCAACTCTCAGGAACATGGCAATCTGTGCCATTCATTTCTTTGCCAGAAATGACTTCCCTGTTCTTCTGCCTGCTGAACTTTCACCCGCTAGAAATGTGGCTCCAATGTCACCCACCATGACATCAATGTCAGCCCTAGAAGCACTTTGTACACCTCTGTTGCTGACTTAGCCCATTTTAAACTGTCTATCACCTCTGCCTTCCAAGTAATCCAGCAATTCCTTCCAGATAGGTCTAGTATTTTATTCTATCTCTACCCAGCAATGGCTGGCACATATAAGGGACTACATTCCCTTAATTAACATGATTTAAAAAATTTACCAAACTAACTAGACCTATGCTGTCTTAGATTGTTGAGTTTAGCTTTCAAAAGATAACCACCGTATCTCTGAAAAGATTTTAATAGTTAAGTAAAAAGGTCAGCAGCATATAAATGCCAAGCAGTGACTTATTTGTGAAACGAAGTGACATACTATGGTACAGTCATACAATCTGTCACAAAGACATGCATGCATGAATATAGCACTTCATAACTGTATTTTGCCCAGACTCTAAAGGGTGATGACATTCTGGTCTATTATTCTAAAATGACTGCAAACAAAAGGAATGTTCAAGTATGCCAGAAACTGAGTGTGCAGGAATACAGAAAGAACCCAGAGTAAAAGTCTCTCAGGTGATTTGTGCTTGCCAACCTTTTGTTATTTTTATTTTACTGTTTAGTCCAGTATGGATTTCCGACCTCAGGCTACATTCACAGTACTTCTAAATCTCAGCGTATTCTAGGACAGATACTAGATACTTTAGTGGACACATCTGTACACAGACCCCTCAGTTTCCATCATGTCTGCTGAAGTTTCTACCTTGGTACTCTCATGCCTACTTTTACGTGGAAATGGCTCAGTCTGGTTTTCGCTCTTTTTATTCTGATGTCTACTTTGATTGCATGTTTCTTGATCCATGGTCACTTTACCTGCCATTTCGTAGATAAGTCATAGTTTAATGATGGAGAACTACAGTTTTGTTTCCAGAATTCTTGACTACAATAACTCAGCTCCCTGTGCAGATCTCAAGCAGTAGTCACGTCCCTAGCCATCACTAGTGGAACATTCAAAGTATTTGCATTTTCCTCTTGGATTGTAACTCCTGATCAAAGTCAGACCATAGATTTTCTAATTACACTCTCGATTATTTTTCCCTTTATGGGTTGCTTTGCACTTACTCATCTGTCCAAATTCTGCCCACTCAACACAATCTGTGGTACTTCTGTGAAGTTTCTTTTCCCTGGCTTTTGGTACAGTGTAGAATATTTCACTGTGTTAAACACAAAAACTTGAAGTGACTTTACTGTGAGCTCCTGCATGGTCCCTTACACAGGTGATGTGGTTCAATCTTGAAGGCTCTCTACCTACAAGATCCCTTTTCCACTGTGTATTGTGGCTCATGTCTGTAATACCAGCCCTTGGGTGGGGCTCAGGTAGTAGAACTATCATGAATTCAAGGTGAGCCTGTGCTACACACCAAAACCCTGCCTCAAAAGGGTTAAAAAAGAAAACATCTTCCCATTTCTTATTTTGCCTTCTGTTAATGTTTTGTTTTGTTTTGTTTTTGTTTGGGTGACTGGATTTCTCTGTGTTGTGTAGCTCTGGCTATTCTGGAACTCACAAGAGATCTATCTGCCTGCCTCTGCCTCACGAGTACTGGGATTAAAGGTATGTGCCGCCACCACCACCACCCAGTACCTTCTGTAGTTTATGAGTATTGTAGCAATTCTGAAAATTATTAATGGTCACTGGGTATGGTAGCCTTGTTAGATTTCCTAAAATATGTTTTTTTAAAAAAAAAAAGAGAGAGAGAAAGAGAGAGAGTAAAGACCAGGTTGTTTGTGCCCTAGAGGAGATAGGTAAATCTCCGTGAGTTTGAGGCCAACTAGGGCTACATAGTGAGACTCTGTCTCGAAACAAACAAACATAAAGAATACTTATAGGTTTTCTTATGGGTTTGTTTCTATTTTTGTTTTGCAGTGCTGGAGATCAAGCCCAAGACCTGTGTCTGGCATGCCAAGCAGGTGCCCTAGCACTGAGCTGCACTGTGGTTTCTCCTTTCATAACTAAACTTGTTTGTTCCAGGAACCTCTACTTATGTGGAGGTTGATGGTCCTTCAGTTATCCTCTGCTGTTCAAGCAGGTGCCTCATCCATTTGATACAGGGAAAAAAAAAAGGCTTATCAGTTTGTCATTCTCAGCTCCTCTGTGATCCAGAAAAGACTTCACTGTCTAATCATATGGCACTTGGCTGTTTGAAAGAAATGGTTGCAATGCTTTGACAAAAAGTTTTAACCTGACTATGAGAATTTTTTTCAAACTTTTGGTTTTTTTCTCATTGGATCCAATTTGCTCACTAGGTCTAGAACATTTTGAATAGATCACTTGCTTATGTAAAAATAAAAAGGTGTTATTACCTCTATTGGTATTGCTCCAGTTCCACACATTGGATCCACTATTACATCAGTAGGTTTAGGTTCACAGAGCCTGGAAAGAGAAAACAGTTCAGCACATGGGAAAATCAACCAAAAACTAAGGCTTTCACAACAGAAATTCCTGAAGGTTACGATCACAAGCCTTCTGGCATGAAGATCAACAACTTACTGTTAGAAAGTCAGCCTGGGGTTGGCACTCAGTGGCAGCACTCACCTATGTGTATAATGCTTTTGGGAGTTAGGGGCAGAGCAAGAGAGACATATTGATTGATTTGTCATCGTAGTACTCAGAAAGCTGAGGCAGGAAGATTTCTAGTGGACATTTGCTAACAACCAGAAATTTAGTATCCTTTCATTTTGGATTTAACTGTAGAGATACAGTCCTTAACATAAAATAACTGCTTTAACTTTATATACTGGTTATTTCACTGAATGCTTTAAACAATCCTATAACCATTTAACAGACAAAATGATGCAAAGAAACATTTTTCCTAGGACACAAAATAAGGACAGTCAAGACTACAGGTCACTGTGAATAGCTCTAAATGTTATTTACCAGTCCTCAGATCACTAAGTTTCATCTGATCAAACCTTTTCTATTCTGTTTGAGACCTTGTACCATGCATGTCAATGATCTCCCTCATAAGACAGATTCTTGGGCAAGCCTGTAATGCCAGTCATTGTTAATGGGCCAGGATTGGGCACTTGATCAAATTATGTCACTCAAATCCACTTAGGAATCTGGAATAAAGAGCAAGCAGCTCTGGGTTGTCTGACCCAGTCATGTGCCACTAGAGGTACATGCATCCAAATGACGGGCAGCCACATGCACAGGTGAGCTAAGCAAGAACACATAAGCTTTTAGGAGACAGGAAAGCAGTCCTTTGTATTTTCTACCATCTAGTTTGTATACTTCTTAATTTTTAGTCTTTATGTATATGGATGTATTGCCTGCATGTATATCTGCATCATATGTGAGCACTGCCTGTCAAAGCAAGAAGAGGGCATCTGATCCCTTGAGGCAAATTATTAACAATTGTGAGCCACCATGTCAGTGGTGGGAATTGAAGCCAGGTTCTCTGGAAGAACAGCCGTCTCTCTAGCCCCATAGTTTCTATCTTTCCTGAGATACTTTCAAGGGGGTTTTGTGGATTTCGTATCATCTTTGTTCGTCTCTCCAGCCACCCCAATCCTCAGCGTAATGATCACTTCATGTGTACGTGTGCACGTGTATGGACACTTGTGTTTGCCAACATGCATGTGAAGGCCAGAAATCAGAAATCAACACTGGACCGGGCAGTGGTGGCGCACGCCTTTAGTTCCAGCACTTGGGAAGCATAGGCAGGTAGATTTCTGAGTTCAAGGCCAGCCTGGTCTAAAGAGTGAGTTCCAGGACAGCCAGGGCTACACAGGGAAACCCTGTCTCGAAAAACAAAAACAAAAACAAACAAACAAATCAACACTGGGCATCCCCACCCCCATGCCTCTTGTTTTGTTTTTTTGAGAGCGGGTCTCTACAGAGCCCTGGCCATCCTAGAACTCAGTATGTAGGTCAAGCTGGCCTAGAATTCACAGAAATCTACCTGCCTCTGCCTCCTAACTGCTGAGATTAAAGGTATGTGCCACCACATTCAGCTGGGCACCTTTCTTTTTTTTCTTTTTTCTTTTTTTTTGTTTTTGTTTTTTTGTTTTTTTGAGACAGTGTTTCTCTGTGTAGCCCTGGCTATCCTGGAACTCACTCTGTAGACCAGGCTAGCCTCGAACTCTCGAACTCAGAAATCCGCCTGCCTCTGCCTCCCAAGTGCTGGGATTAAAGGCATGCGCCACCACTGCCCGGCTGGGCACCTTTCTCAATTGCTCTTTACCTCAAAACCTGGAGCTCACAAATTCAGTTAGAGTAGCTAGCCAGAAAGCCCCAGGTATCCTCCTGTCTCAGCCTCCTCAGTGCTAGGATTACTGACAATAGTAATGTGGAAGGCTGGGTTCAGGCTTGTATAGAAATTGCACCAGGCTATCTCTTCAACCCAACCATTATTTCTTTATTCTATTTAGTTTTTTCTTTTTTTAATACTAGCACTCAAATAACTCTTTGTATGCTGGTTTCTATAATCATGGTTGGAGGCAGATAATAAATGTTGTTTAGTGACTGAAGCTTAGAGTGTTTCTCTTAAGTTTTCTGTTACTAACTTAATGTGCCCCAGTTGAGAGGAACTATGAGACCACACATGACCACGACAAAAGAGGAAGCAAAAATTGAAAAGGAAGAAAATGTAATTATATAATTCACCAGAACATGCCAGGAACTGTACAGAATAAGATAATCTGTCTATGTTTCTATATTTAGTCCTCATGAACAAAACTTTTTAATAGAAATTTCTATTTTTTATTTATACATATGTGTTAGTATCTCTGTGTGTGCAAACGCAGGCCAGAAGAGGATATTGGAAGAGGGTATGGAGCTGGAATTAAAGTAGGTTGTAAGCTGCCGGACATGGGGGCCTAGAATTGAGCCCTGGTCATCTGGAAAAACATCATGAGCCATCTCTATAGCCCCAAAGTTAGTCACCACTTTTTTACTTTTTTTTTTTACGTATGTATATATGTGGGTGGAATTTTTAAAGTATGTGTATGTGCTGGTGTCTACAAAAGACAGATGTTGAATCCCCTGGAGCTGAAGTTGCAGGTCGTTGTTATCTACCAACCTGAAGGCTAGGAACCAAACTCTGGTCCTCTGCAAGAGCAGCATGCATTCTTAAACATCTGAGCCATCTCTCTAGCATCAGTAAACCTTTTCTTCTTTTTCTTTTGTGTTCATATGGAACACTCCACAAATCTGTCTGTCATCTTTATGAAGGGGCGATACTAATCTTCTCTGAATTGCTTTAGTTTTAGTGTATGTGCTGCCAAATCGAGCACAAGAATAATTTTTGGTGTCCCATGTCAGGCCCATTTTGCAGTATTGAAATCTCAAGTGTAGGGGGGTAAAAAGGACATATTTGAGAAAGAAAACACCAAGAACGTAAGACTGACAACAGTGGCAGGCTGCTTGCCTTGCACTTCTCAAAGTCCCAATACGATTATCAGGTTGCTGCCAGTGTAACATTTAAAACTATGAGTAAGTGGGATGTGGTGCTATGTACTGTGATCTGAGCACTCAGCTACCAAGCTGCATGCCAGCACCACCCGTCACTCAACATACAAGTTCTGTACTCACACATCTCAAGGATCTCATTTGTTTCACTGCATAAAAATAAAAGCACAGCAAAACTGACTCTATCGCCTAAAGAAGCACATCCTTTCTCAACAGAAACAGCTTCTCAATGAAGACACACACACACACGACCACCACTCTCACATTTATAATCAAGAATACTAATAAACCACCCATAGAGTGTTTTCTGGATCAAAAGCTGAGAACAGTGAATACTGAAGAGAAAAATAGGGAACTTTGTAATTCTAACCAAGAAAATTTTCTTTTTACTTTTAGAAAAAGAGTGTTTTAATTCAGAGCGAAGTGTTCATTACAATATGGATAGCAAAATATCCTTCTGTTACCTGAGCATCCCATAGGCAAGAGTTGACCTAAGAGTTGTAGGTCCAAAATGTGTAATATTTCTGCGATGGAGACTCTCTTCTGTCAGTGCAATAGCAACAATGACTTCATTATCATGGATGTTCAAGAGAACCTACATCAAATTAGAAACAAATGAGAAAGTCAGAAAGTCAACAGTCTTCAAACTGCACCTAATAAGGCCTTTAAAAAAAAAAAAAAAAAAAAAAAACGGCCGGGCAGTGGTGGCGCACGCCTTTAATCCCAGCACTTGGGAGACAGAGGCAGGTGGATTTCTGAGTTCGAGGCCAGCCTGGTCTACAGAGTGAGTTCCAGGACAGCCAGGGCTACACAGAGAAACCCTGTCTCGAAAAACAAAAACAAAAAACAAAGAGGGCTTTATCTAGCTGTGGTGCTTCCCCCATGTGCTTTAATCCTAGCACTCAGGAGGTAGAGGCAGGTGGATCTGAGTTCAAGGCCAACCTGGTCTATACAATGAGTTCCAGTACAGCCAGGACTAGATAGGAAGACTGTCTCAAACAAAGCAACAAACAAATAAATAAATAAATTTAAAAGAATAAAATAAACAGAGCCTTGAAGCAAAGATTGTTTAAATTTCTTAGATAGGCTAGCTGGACTGAAACAAGAAAGAGATACATGTCTCTCTTACTAAGACTTTTTGAACTAAGATTAAAAACAACAGAACAACTGTCTTATTCATGGCTGGGTCCGAGGTAAGTCAATGGAAAGAGTACCTGCTTGGCAAGTATGAAGACCTGAGTTTATATCCCTGGAGCCCAAGTAAAAGCCAAGCATGGCTTGTTCATACACCCATCACACAGAGAACTGTCTTTTTAGAACATTTTTAATTTTTATTTTATGTGCACAAATGTTTTGCCTGAATGTGTATCTCTGCACTACATGCACACTTGGTACCTATGGAAGCCAGAAAGTGGTGTGTGATCCCTTGGAACTGGAGTTATAGAAGATTTCAAGGTACCTACATATGAGTGCTGGGAATTAAACGTGTATCCTTTGAAACAGCAGCCAGTTCTTTTAACTGCTAAGCCATCTTGCCAGCCCATACAAACTTTCTGATTGAGTTATACTCTGCAAGTTTACTATTCAGTGCATAAAATTCAATTGTTTATGTATTTATTTAGTTTGTATGTGGCTTGAGTATGAAGATCAGAAGATAACTTCCACCATCCATCCTAGGAATTGAACTCAGGTCAGCAGCCTTAGTGGCTAATCTATCTACCATGAGCCCAGAGGTACCTAAATCTTAAGTACATATATATATTTCAGTGAGCTCTGACCTACATTCAATACCCTTTAGAAAGCTCCCTTTTGTCTCCTTCCTGGGGTGATCGTTAATCTAACCACTACTATTATAAGTTAGTTGTATCATTTTTGGAATTAAAAAAATAAAACAGTATATATACTATTTTCATTTAATTTTAAAATATTTTATTCATTTTACATTCTATGTGTATATATATGATATATACACACATACATATACACACACACACATATATACACATACACACAAATATATACATATACATATGCTGGCTGTCAGTAAGTTATCTCCCAGTTTTTATTATATGAACATATTCTGGCCAGGCGGTGGTGGTGCACGCCTTTAATCCCAGCACTTGGGAGGCAGAGGCAGGCGGATTTCTGAGTTCAAGAGTTCGAGGCTAGCCTGGTCTACAGAGTGAGTTCCAGGACAGCCAGGGCTACACAGAGAAACCCTGTCTCAAAAAAACCAAAAAAACAAAAACAAAAAAACCCAACACATTCTGATAGTATAGATTTAAAATATGTACGTGTGGTTTCTTTTTTACCACTCTTTTTTCTCAATACGGGGTTTCTCTGTGCAACTAACTCTGGCTATCTTGGAACTCACTTACTCTGTAGACTAGGCTGGCCCCAAACTCAGATTCATCTACCTCTGCCTTCTAAATGCTGGGATTATAGGAGTACACGACCACTGCCTCTGTGTGTGTGTGTTGTTATTGTTGTTTTAAGACAGGGTTTCACTGTACCCTCTGGCTGGCATGGAACTCACTATGTAGACCAAGCTAGTCTTAAAATTAGAGATGTGACAGTCTCTGTCTCCTGAGTCTGGGATCCCAAGCATGTGCCACCACACTTGGCCTACATATATTTTTTAAATTACTACTTTTTTTGGAAAACACTTCAAACACTTTTACAGTCACTTCTCAAACATATCCTCTATCCAGAGCTGATACCATGTCACATTTGCTTTTATCTTATTTTCCTAGTGTTTTAAACAATGTCTGATTACGACTACCTTTGTCCTAGTTTTCCTAACTTACCAATATTCTAAGAAGATAAAATGTTCCCCAGCCTTCCCCCTAGAATGTCCTCATCATGGCCTTACCAAAGGCAGAGGTCAAGAGCTGACACTCCAACATGCAAGGCCCTGCCCTACACATCTTATTCACACGGCCTCATTTCCTAGAAAGCCCTCTGAGCCTGGGACACAGAGACATCATCAGTTCATATAGGATGTGTCTTCTGTGCTACCTTGCAGACTTCTGGACATGGCTTTTCTTAGCCTCTTTGTTCTCACAGCTGTATAAGACAATATGGAATGCGGAACTGTTCTCGTCTGACATTAAAAAAGAAAGTTACAAAGAGAGTGACATGCCCCCTGATGTAAGTATCCCAAATGAAACAAAAATTGACTTCTTAGTAAAAATGTCAACTGCTAAGGACCTAGATAAACCACCAGGAATGTAAAGAATTCCAATTGCCATTATCAACAGAAGTCACCCAGTAGTTACAAGGATAGTCAAGCTAACCTGGCTCTAGGTGAGGATTAGCCCGAAAACCCTGACACAAGGTTCTGAAAATTATATTCTACTATTGTTTAGTAGCAGAACTCTCCAACTAAGATAGAAGTAAGTTTATTTTAGGTAAAGTTACAATCTAGAAGTCCATATAATGTAGAAAAAATACTAGATTAGAAATGAGAAGACTGGGGATATAGCTTAGAAATAGAATGCCTTCTCGAAAAACCAAAAAAAAAAAAAAGAAATACAATGCTTGTCCATATGTGCAAAGTTGTGGGTTGAGTCCAGCACCGAGATTTGAAAAAAAAAAACAAACAGACTCCTTACTTCTGCTGGACATGGTGATGCCAAGGTCAGAGACACACACAGAGACAGTGCACACCTGAGGGTTTTGCAAGACAAAGTCTCTTCTCTACATAGTCCTGGCTGTTCCGGAACTCACGATGTAAGCCAGACTTGCCTTGAAAAGAAGAGATCCTCTGCCTCTGAGTGCTAGGATTAAAGGCATGTGCCACCAGTACTTGAGTTCTGATGAGTCTATCCATTGAGCACTTACCGTACACCAACGTATTATACCAAACACTTGAAACCTGTTCATAGCCGGGCATTGGTGGCGCACGCCTTTAATCCCAGCACTTGGGAGGCAGAGGCAGGTGGATTTCTGAGTTCAAGGCCAGCCTGGTCTACAGAGTGAGTTCCAGGATAGCCAGGGCTACACAGAGAAACCCTGTCTCAAAAAAAACAAACAACAACAACAAACAAACAAACAAACAAACAAAAACAAAAAGAAACCCGTTCATTTGCTTTCCATACTACAGACCATAAAAGTATATACTATTATTGGCTCTGTTTGAAATAGGGGCTCAAAAAGACAATCTTGTCCAATTCTAGAGAGTTACTGACTAAAAATTTCAATCAATACCTATCAATCTATCTCCACAGGTCATGCTATTCCTAACATTCTCCTAGCTTTACTGCCACTGTTTAACGGCCCCTGTGCTATGTTTGTCTGGAAATTTTACAAATGTATGAGAACCTTTTTTTTTCTTTTGTGGGTGACTGTGCATAAGTCACAAGTTTACATTATCTTTCTACCATTCTACCTTATTTCTGAAACAGAGTCTCTCACTGAACCTGGGTCTTGCTGTTTCAGCTGGTCTACCCAACAAGCTCCAAAGCACTGCCTGTCTCTAACTACCAGTGCTAGGGTTAACATGCATACATCTGCCCTGGCTTTTATGCGGATGCTAGGAATCTGAACTCAAGTTCTCATGCTTGCTTAGCAAACACTTTACCCACTGAGCCACCTCCCAATCCACAGTACACATCTTTTTAATCATCAATAAAAGGTAATACCCACCTCTACATCAAAGTTGGTCATATCAGCCTTCCACTTAAAGTACTCTTGAATAGCACCCCCAAAATCTCTTGCAGCCTCATTGGAGGTAAAGCAGTGTTTCTCTCCTGCTCTGTTGCAGGTGACTCTAAACTTCTGTACTTGTGGTTCAGTTTCTTCTCTTAAGCTTTGACCAGTTTCATCTTTAGAAGATGCCAAGACATCACCTACTAAGGTTGATATCTCTTCTTTGATGGCTGGATTTTCATAATAGTCCAAGATATGTGACTCTGAAGTGCTGCTGGCATGCTTTTTCTTACCGTCTTTCTCATCTGCTTTGTCTCCTTGTCCACAGTCAGCCTTCTCTTTACCTGCACTCTGATTTGCCTTTCTGCGCTTGGCTTTCTTCTTCTTGAAAGTGGTGTTAATCTGCCAGACTTTTAAAGGGTCTGACCATGGGAGTTTTCCAGCCAGTTCTTCAAAATCTCTTAGAACTTCTTCTTTTGTAGCTTTGAACTGGTAATCTTTAAACTCCTGAACAACCACAAACAAGTTATCAACTGATCTCAGACAATGAACCTTAGCCAGACTTTCCACTGCAATATCAAAATATATCTTGCCCCGGTCTTTGCTGATTCTGCAAGATGACTTCAATTTCTCTCTCACTTCATCTGCGGCTGTTTGTTCAAAGCCAGTAGGTACAGTGGCCCCAATAGTGACTTGGAGATGCTCAGACTCACTTCTGACACCACCTTCCATCACGGGCACAGGGTTCTTGTTCTCATGAAGGTTCACATCCAGGTGCTCACTGGTAGCTTCTTGAGTGTCAGACATGATGGAAATGCTTCTAAAAGGCCTAACAGTCTCTAAAGTCAATACAGAAATGAAAAAGGAAAAGAATTCAGTCTCTTTTCATATTTCAATGTACATACCAGAGTTAAAACTATCATATAAATAATGGCACGGATTACAGGCAGTGAAACATGATTAAACAAGCAATATACAGGCTCGTCAGGAGTATTTCCACCGAATGCAATACTTGGCTTAGGGTCATCTGTGTTGGTAAGCACCATCTTATACTTGCTAACATAAAAACAGAAGCTCCTATATTGTCCTTTCAGCTAAGCAGTTCAGAATATGTGAGGCTGTGGGGGTTCAGAGTTATGAATTCTCACCTCTTGCACTCACAGGTCCAAATGACCCTAAAGCAAGTTAATCCTGTCTAGTTTCGAACTGGAAACTAAATATATCCCTTTTTCCCCAAGTTGGAAGGTTTTAATGAGAATAACACAATTCTGGACTAATGATCAAAACTTTTAGTGTGCGGCTGAGGTATCTATTTTCTGCTGTGTAGTCAAGTGGGCAGTGAATTTATTAAAGATTAACTCAACTTCCACCATCTAAACAATTATAAGGATCTGAAAGCCTACTACATGGTGACGCTGAGATCCAATGATGTGCACCCAGAGCAGACCTTGGAAATATCTGAAGCTAGTAAAACAGACTTCCTGCATGAGTTTTTGTGTAGGTTGAAGGGGCTGGATAGGTGTTACCGTGATGGAGAGTCCACACCTCCCATTAGATTTTCCTAAGTGTTGTGATTTAAGCTAACTTATTCCCTGTCCCTATTCTATGCCAAGGACAGGCCACAAAGGTTAACGCGGTCACACTGCGTCACTGTTCACCACTGTGAATAGAACTCCTACAGACAGGTTGGAGAGCTGAAGAGTTGCTCCGACTGGAGGGAAATGTGTCTCTCACTCCCAACCTCTGTGAGGCCCTGAGAGAGGCCAGACGCTCCGTCCTAGCACTGACCTACACAAAGCCGCCGCTGTCCTCCCTCCGTCCCACCCATCCGGCCACTCCCACCCGTGGCCAGTTACCGGCTGTAAGCCCAGACCCTTCCGGTCGCCGCACCTGCGAGCCCGGCGCGCTCAGAGCACGCCGCCGGAAGCCGAGCTGTCACCCCGGAAACGGAAGTCAGGCCTTGGGGGTCACGATGCTCCCGCGCTCGGGGTGGGCGAGTGTGCGCGTAAAGCTGTGCGCAGTTGGTTGCACTCTGACCCGGAATAGGAAGATCTGCCGGCCGGTCACCTGCCCGGAGGTAACCTCTGTGGAGGGCGTGCTCGTAGCGAGCACTGCGTCAATCGTTCAGTTGTTTTACTTCCTTTGCCTTAAGTATCGAGCATTTGGATGAGACTGGGACTTGATTCCAGTTTTAAAGCCAGAGAAACACAGTCTAAAGAGATTATTTTCCCCCATTTCCGTCTTGCACAACACTTTTTACTTGGAATTTATTTTTGAGATGGGCGTCTCACTATGTAGCCCTGACTGACCTGCTCGCTTTGTCGACTGTTCTGCCCTGGAAACCACAGATATCCACTGTCTCTGCCTCCGGAATGCTGGGATTACAGGTGTGTGCCACCATACCCGGCTTGGTTTCTTTAAGAGCCAACAAGCTGGGCTGTTACTAGAGTATAGCCCAGAGCCTGGTCTGTGGTTTTTAGACCGCTTTTTTATGTTATTACACTATTATTTCATGTTTTTCTTTATATTTCAGAGGTTACATTTCATATATTTTAGTAACATTTATTTCATGTGTGTGTAGAGGGAGATTTCGTGCCACACCTGAGGTCAGAGGACAACTTGCAGAAGTTGGTTCTCTTCCACCACGTGGGTTCCAGTGATCCAGCTCAGGTATCAGTATTGGTAGCAAGCGCCTATACCCTCTTAAGACGTCTCACCAACCCAAAATATAACATTTTAAAAGAGGAAACTTTTAACTCAACAAAAAGAGACAGCCGAATTTAAGGGTGGGGTGGGGTTGGGGGAGCCACGGTGGAGAGACGGCTCAGTGATCAAGGCCTGCTCTTCCAGAGAATTCAAGTTTGGTTTTCAGCACCCACCCACATCAGGCCACTCAGAATGCCTGTAACTTCAGTTCAGGGCATCTGACAGCCCAGTCTGGTTCCAAAGTCATTGGGACACTGCATGCATGATGCATACCTTCTCTCTCTGCCTCTTCCCTCACCCTCACCAAAAACAATTTTTTAGTTTAAAGTTTCAGTGATGGCAGCAGCAACAGCAGCATGGAGTCACACTGTCATTATCAGCAGGGACAAAGTCTGCCATAGATGGTCCAGCTGGTAAAAGTTGTCTGCTATCAAGCTTGACCTGGGGATGGTCCTGAATTCCATCCCCAGGACCCACATTGTGGAAGGAGAGAACAGATTCCCACAGGTTGCCCTCTGACTTCCACAAGTGTGCCATGAGAGCCTTACCTCCATAAATAAATGTGTAGGGGGGGTGGGGGGGGAGCCAAGTGGTGGGTGTAACATTTTATCCCACCTTTAATCCGAGCTCTTGGGAGGCAGAGGCAGACACATCTGAGTTTGAGGCCAGCCTGGTCTACAGAGTGAGTTCCAGGACAACCAGGGCTACACAGAGAAACCCTGTCTCAAACAAAACAATGACACACACACACAAAAGTAAAGAGCACCTGAAAGCATGGTGTACACCTCTCAAAAAAGACAGCGTTGGCATGGATTTTAAGCCTAGGAATTAAGAATAACAACTCTTAGTGGCTCTGAAGTTACATCAAATGGAAAAGAAAACTTTTTCCTTCTTTATTTTTCATAAATGAGATTATAGGGTGCTTCAGAAGTACCTTGGATGGGATTACAATCTGATAAAACTAGAAGCCACTAGGGTTGTATGACAGGGTCAGGACATGCCCTTTACTAAAGGGAGTTTCTGATGGGAGTTCTAGAAAATTATAGGTTCAGAGATGGAAAAGGAGAAAGGTCTCAAGCAGTTGCTAAGTGTTTTGGAATCTGTGACTCTCAGCTGTTGAGAGAGGCTCCCTTCTTAGGTCCTTGTAATTTCTCTTTTCTATCCTGCTTCACAAAGGCCTTGCATCAGAGCTTTTGGAAAAGGTACACAAATGACCAATATAAGTACATGAATCAGTGGCCACTATCACCAGTCATTAGGGAGATTAAATTAACACTGACTTTATGATAACTATTCAAATGGCAAGTTTGAAAAGCAAAAGTCACCTCTCATGTTATGACCAAGCCCACTCAGTCAGTCAACAGGTTCTCCAGTGCAGGAGTGAGGATTAAAAGAAAAGAGACGATTAGACAAAATTGTAGCATGACCCAGCCAGTTCTGAGGGTGAAGGCAGACTTGTTTAATTCAACTTTTCTTTTAAACCCTTTTAATTACATGCAAGAATTTAGGTCAGTTCTAGGTTGAGGAACCAACAATACAATAGAAACAGTCAAGGAACAAACAAGGCTAATACAAAGTCCTGTGATCACCCCGTGATCACTCTCATGATCATGATCACTCTCATGATCTGATCGCTGTTTGTAAGGGCTCATCAGGATGACAAAGTATCTGAGCCTACTATCCTGTCCTAGCCCACAGTCATATTCATACCTGAGGCCTACTTCTTTGTTTTAGCCTAAGACTTGGATTCTAGACTGAAATTACTTCTGTTTTAGCCTAAAATTAGATTCCTGCCTGAACTTCTCTGTTTTAGCCTAAAAATAGACTCCTGCCTGAACTTACTTCCTTGTCATGGCCCAAAGTCAGATTCCTGCCTAAAGCCCATTTCCTTGTCCTTAGCCAATGTCAGATTCCTGCCAAGCAGCCCCAAAGGCTCTCCACAATGTTACAGGAAGAATGTGGAGCAATGGAATCTTGCTGACAATGCAAAATGTTACAGCCACGTTAGAATTCAGTTTAGCTTTCCTGAAAAAGGTGTAACATATGTTCACCAAATTGCCCACTCTACCAGCAAGCGTACACTCAGAAGTGGAAACATGTTCAAACAAGAAGTTGTTCACAAACATAGTACATATAGCTTCCAACTAAAAACAACCTGAATATCCATGTGGTGTATGCACAACAGGTTAATATTTAGTCATTAGAAAGTACTGTTGAAACTTTTTTTATTTTGTGGTGCCTGATAGCAAACCCAGTGCTTTATATGTGCAAGGTAAAAAGTCTTCCATAAACTACCTCATAAAAAGTACTGAAGTACAGGTATATGCTGCAATATGGACAAAACTGGGTGACAAGTTAACTGAAAAAAGCCAGATGCAAAAGACCACATATAGCCGGGCGGTGGTGGCGCACGCCTTTAATCCCAGCACTTGGGAGGCAGAGACAGGCGGATTTCTGAGTTCGAGGCCAGCCTGGTCTACAGAGTGAGTTCCAGGACAGCCCAGGCTACACAGAGAAACCCTGTCTCAAAAACAAAAAAACAAACAAACAAACAAAAGACCACATATAGGCCTGGGATGTAGCTCAGTGATAGTGTCCTTTTTATCCTAGCATGTGAGAGGCCATAGGTCCAATCTCCAGTCACACACACACACACACACACACACACACACACACACACACACACGGGGTTGGAGGGAGAGAGAGAGTGAGCACGAACACACAAAACGGCACAGATTACAATTCCACTTAATATTCATTGTCTAGAAAAGGTGACTATGTAGAGTCAGAAAGCCTAGGTTAGAAGGAACTGGAGAGATGGGCAAAGGTTATTGACTTTTCTGAGAATGTGCTCTATAGTTAGGTAGTAATGATAAGTTACACACCGCTCTAAATGTACTAAGAAGCACTGAATTCTACACTCTAGTAAAATTGCCAGTTTTATGTGAATTTTATCTTGGTGGAGGAAGCTTTGGATCTTAAGGGAGGTTCGTTTACAATTTCTTCATCTGCAAAATCATCCTTCCCTCCTAGACTTGTTGGGAGAATGAAGTGAGGTTAACACACTGCCAGCCATGAGACACATAGATGGCATTCTTAATAATAATTAAACAGGGCAGTGGTGGCACACGCCTTTAATCCCAGCACTTGGGAGGCAGAGGCAGGCGGATTTCTGAGTTCGAGGCCAGCCTGGTCTACAGAGTGAGTTCAAGGATAGCCCAGGCTATAAAGAGAAACCCTGTCTCAAAAAAAAACAAAAACAAAAACAAAATCCTGTATTGCCGGGCGGTGGTGGCGCACGCCTTTAATCCCAGCACTCGGGAGGCAGAGGCAGGCGGATTTCTGAGTTCGAGGCCAGCCTGGTCTACAGAGTGAGTTCCAGGACAGCCTGGGCTATACAGAGAAACCCTGTCTCGAAAAAAAAAAATAATAATTAAACAATAGCTGGTGAAACAGCGCAGCTTGGGGTCCCAGCCACCAGCCACCAAGCCTGATAATCTGAGTTCCAGCCTCTGGACTTCTATGGTGTGGGTGTGGGGGCGAGAACCAACTTTTACAGGTTGTCCTCTAACCTCCAGTGCTGATGGGGCTATGACATGTGTGCACGTGTGTACACACAAAGTCATGAAAAAAAATCAATGTAAATGAGATTATTCAATTCTAGTCAACTACTATTCTGTATAAAGGGTTCTATGTTGTTTATTTTTTCTAAAAATAGTCATTTGCTTATTTATTTTTATCTTAGGATTGTAAAAGGCTTTTAATAGGTTGTGAATCTAGAGCTTCCCACTCCCCAGTTGTGAAGATGCATGGCCAGGTGGTAGACACAACTCAGCACTAACAGAGGCTTTCTTAACATACTGAAGCATTGGAATACTGAAGAGGCTCTCTCTGGGTCTCATTTAGTGCCATCTTGTGTGTATCTAATGTCTGTCTTTATACTATCTAATTAAGTTCCACCAGTCATATATTGGGTGTGTCAATTTAGGTGACAATATATTGACCATTTATTATATGTCAGGCATTTTTTTAGGCTCTGGGTATACAAAAGTTGGAGGGCAAGGGAAAGATCCTTAGGTGTCTGCAATATATTCTAATGAAAAAAAAATCATAATAAATAATATTCAGTAATGACATTCTTTGAGGATCAATATTATGAAGAAAAACTATCTGGGTTGGAGTGTTGGAGATATAGGAAGAATTCAATGTTTTGCTAGCAGGAAAGGAAAGGCCTCTTTGATAAGGTCACAGAGCAGAGTCTGGAGGAAGAAAGCAGGTTGTTTAGCAATCTGGAAGAAGAGTATTCCAGAGCAAGTTCACAGTGTACAAACAATCTAGGATTAACTAAGAGGCCTGTTAGGCTGAGGAAAACGAAGGAGTTAAATGTAATATGAAATGACCAGTGTTCTACAAATTCTCACCGTGCCTTACAGTTAAAAGCAAGCAAACCATTCTGGGGCTATAAAGCTGGCTTGGTGGTAAAAACTACTTGCTGCTATCGTGGAACCAGAGATCAGTTTCCAGACCAACATTGGATGGCTCACAGTCACTCACAGCTCCAAGGGACCTGATACAGTCTCCTGGTCTCCATACACAGTCACATATATCAGACACACACATGCACATACACACATAAAAAATAAAATTCTAGGCCGGGCGGTGGTGGTGCATGCCTTTAATCCCAGCACTTGGGAGGCAGAGACAGGCGGATTTCTGAGTTCGAGGCCAGCCTGATCTACCGAGTGAGTTCCAGGACAGCCAGGGCTACACAGAGAAACCCTGTCTTGAAAAACCAAACCCAACCCAACCCAACCCAACCCAACCTAACCCAACCAAACTCCTAGCACTTGGGAGACAGGGGTTCAAGGTCATCCTCATCTCCATGACAAGTGTGAGGCCAACCGGAACTACCTGATACCTTGTTTCAAACCCAAAAAGCCAGCAACAAAAACTATCACTCTGGAGCCTGTATAAAAGCAGTAACAAGACCATTTCTGTGGTCCAAGTAAGAAGTGATGATACTCACACTATAGTGTTAGGGTCGTGAGAGGTGTCAAGTTCTGATATATTCAGAAGGAATAGCAGTCATTGCTGATAGACTGGATGTGGTTTTCCAAAGAAGATAAAAAAGGAAGTGTGTGGCCAGACCTAACAGCTTTGCTGCTGTAGACCAACCACATTCTGCTGATAGGTCCAAATGCTAAGAAACTTGTACCAAAATGCCACCAATGAAGCCAACAGCATATTTTATCTCTAGTCTAGCTTATTAGGAAGATGAATATAATTTTAGTTTGTAACATAAATAAACTGAATATATGCTGTGAAAATATTGACTAAATGGATCCTTAGCAGAAAATGCCTATTTTGAATAAGTTTCATGTATGTATGAAAACTGTCGCCTCTAATTTGTAACTCACAGTAGTGGTTCTATTAAGTTAAAGTCATCTCCAAGTAAACAAGCATGTCTTTAAATGTTTTACATCTGTGTGTGTGCGTGCACACACATGCTTGTTATGTCATACCTGTGGAGGTCAGGGGACAAATGGCAGGGATTCATTCTCTCCTTCCACCATGTGGGTCCCAGCAAAGGAACTTAGGTAACCAAACTTGGCAGTCAGCCTTTACTCCCTGAGCCATTTCTCTATCCTGCTTTAATGCTATATAACTCAGATACAGAGCATCAAGGTTAAAGCTCAAAGGAAGCTGTTCCCAGAAACTTAGAGATCTGTTTTACATTAATATCTTTGCTTTTCCTTTTTCTTTTCTATTTATTTATTGACAGTACTAGACTTTGAGTCCAGATTCTCATATATGCTGTGCTGTGCCATTGAGCTACTTCTCTGCTCCAGGATATTTGGTCACACTGTAAACCCCAAGATTGTGTTATTTGCTGGAAAAACTTTCTAGTTGTGGTATGGCTTAGTCCTTAGCTTTAATCCCTCTGGCTGGAATACAGACACGTCCTTAGTACACACCTTTAATGCCAAAGGATGAAAGTAAAGTTAGTTTGTAGAACGAAGCAGCTATATTTGAAAGTGATGTAAATTGAGTGGCAGACAGTGATGAATCAGAGAAAGATTTGACAGAATAGGATATCCCCAACTCTCGAAAGAAGAGAGGAAAAAGAGCTACTTAAGAAAGCAGCACAGAGCCGGGTGGTGGTGGCGCACTCCTTTAATCCCAGCACTTGGGAGGCAGAGGCAGGCGGATTTCTGAGTTCGAGGCCAGCCTGGTCTACAGAGTGAGTTCCAGGACAGCCAGGACTACACAGAGAAACCCTGTCTCGAAAAACTAAAAAAAAAAAAAGCACAGAGAAAGGAGGAGGCAGTTTTACCAGGAGATTTTTACAGAGACAGGTTGAAGAGAGAACAAACTAGGCACAGGTTAAGACTGAATGAACTAGGGATCGAGGAGCTGGAAGAGTAGAACAGATTGCCAGAGTTAGTATGAGGCCAAGCAGGACAATTCAAGAGAAGCTGAGAGAAGTTGGATTGAATTAGTCATCTTGGAGAGGAGTTTGAGCCAGAACAGCTGAGTTGAACTAGCCAGTCAGAGATCAGAAAGAGCAAGAAAGGGTGAGTTTATTTAGCAGCAAGTCTTAGATGCTGAAAACATTCTAGGCCTAGATAAGATTGTACAGAGGCTAGAAGCTTCCAGGAGTAGGCCCAGGATAGCAGATGGAGGCAGTAAGTCTCAGAGACAACAATTTCTTCAGGCAAATAAATGATATTTTATCCCAGCCTGATCTTTAAGTAATTTATTATTATTGTCAGAGAGAGGTGGAAGTCAGGTTCTCCTTCCACTATCATGCAGGTTCCAGGGATTGAACTCATGTTACTAGATTTGCTTGGCAAGCACTCTGCCCCATAAACCATTTTACCAGCCCTTCATCCATTCCATCATTTGATGATGATGATGACAACGATAATAGTGACGGTAGTGATGATGTGTATATACATGTTATGGCTTGTCTGGAGGCCTGAGGGTCACTTCATAGAGTTGGTTCATTTCACATTTACATGAATTCCAGGGATCGAACTCAGATTGTGAAGCTCGAGTAGCAAGGACTTTAGCTTCCAAGCTATCTTACACCCCCAGCCCATTCTTTTTTGTTTGTTTGTTTGTTTGTTTGTTTTTTCGAGACAGGGTTTCTCTGTGTAGCCCTGACTGTCTTGGAACTCACTCTGTAGACCAGGCTGGCCTCGAACTCAGAAATCCGCCTGCCTCTGCCTTCCAAGTGCTGGGATTAAAGGCATGTGCCACCACCACCCAGCAACCCCAGCACATTCTTAAGGCAAAGCAAGGTGGTGGTTAGAAAATCACACAGTACAGCTACTCTATTGCCTAGTGACTCTCTCTCGTGTAGACACAAGAATTACTAGCTCTTTGTGTTTTCAGGGTTTGTTGTTGTTTGGCTGGGTGCTTTTAGTTTAGTTTGTTTTCCGATTACCTTCATGCCTCCAAATAACTTTTCCTTGCTTAGGAATACTATTCCTTCCTTTTTTGATTTTCTGTGTTTTCTATGGATCATGCTGTGGTACCTAAGTTGACTTTAACTTTTCCTTTATCCTAGTTTGCCTCTCCTGTCCTTACAGCTACAGCCCCCAAGAGTTTGTATCTTGCCGGGTGGTGGTGGCGCACGCCTTTAATCCCAGCACTTGGGAGGCAGAGGCAGGTGGATTTCTGAGTTCGAGGCCAGCCCGGTCTACAGAGTGAGTTCCAGGACAGCCAGAGCTACACAGAGAAACCCTGTCTCGAAAAACAAAACAAAAACAAAACAAACAAACAAAAAAAAGAGTTTGTATCTTAATGTTGCATTTAACTTTAAGTGATATATATATATGTATATGTATACATATATATATATATGCATATATATACATATATGCATATATATATATATATTAAAAACCTGTTTATTTATTTATTTTTACAGTCTCATTTAGTAGCACTAGTTGTCCTAGAACTCATGATCTTCCTGCTTCTGCCTCCCAAGTAGTGGAATTACAAGTGTGAACACCTAGCTGTATGTCTCCTCCCATCAGCTATCTACAGCAGTTCTCCCCATCCTCCCTGCTGTAAGGCGAGGGTTTTATTAGCATTCTTGGCCTTCACTCCACATCTCCTCCCTTCTCTGTTCCTCCTAGTCGTTTGTTAAGGGATCCCACCTGGCAGGTTGGATTCCTGTGGGGATGTAACTGAAGGAAGGATGTGCCCGCACCTGCTTCTGTCTCAGTAAGCAGCTGAAATTCCATCTCCTCCAAAGCAACCTTCTGGACACGGCTCTGGGAAAGGAGAGCTGCGGCCACAATCCTATTAATGAAACAACAGCCTAATAGTCCATGAACCCTTAACCTAAAGACCTTTGTCCTGCTGGGTGTTGACAACTAGAGGGAAAACAATCAGCTCTGGCCGGGTGCTCAACAAGCACTGGTTTATTTGCTTTTCCCACGCCCTTTCAAGCCAAAGGCAGTAAAACTTATGCAGTAATCTGACCCCTGTGAGAACTCTGAAAGGAATTAGTGACATCACAGTAGATTTTCAGAGTAAAGTCTGTGACTTTTCTTAGTTCTTTAGCAATTGCGTAGAAGTAAGTAAGTTGATTTAAAAGCAACTCATTCATTTTAAAGGAACTGTATTTTTGGTGCAGTTGATGTATAGAAGGGAATAAAGACGATAGGCCAGGCAAGTGAAACAGCCCTGCCACCTAGTGGTTCCTCTCGATGGAACAATTTTGGCTATTTCAAAGCACGACGGGGGTTGGGGACAGGAGGGGGGTTGAGCTAGTACAGGAAACAAATGCAGCAAATGACCTAACCTGGAAACTTCCATTTCCTCTTCCAATTGTCTAGTCAGAGCTGAAAGAGACTGGCAAAGGAAATGGTGTAGATAAACATGAATGGCCACCAGGTCTCTAGCACAAATAGAAGCTAGCTGCAAAGGGGATACGAAGTGCAACAAAAGAGCAGGCACAGAGTCAACCTTGTGACAGAGTTCCTTGGGATTAGTCACTGCAGAATTGGAGTCAGAGGCAAAGCTGACTAAGGCAGTGTCCATAGGGACAATGGGACAATGATGAAGTCACAAGGACTTGGTATCAGTAGGCCACAGGAGCTCTTGACACAGTGGTCTTGGGACTGATTGATTCAATGCAAAGAATTAGGACACTCAGGTTAACAATAGTAGGCAGTCCTTAGGTGTGTCAATAGATTCAAGTGCCTCAATAGATCCCCAAATTCAAAGATGTTGAAGTTTCTATATAAAATGGCTTAGTACTAACTTGTATATATATATCTGTGTGTGTATATATATATATATATATATATATACACACACACAGAATATATATCTGTATATATCTGTGTATATATATACACAGATATATATTCTGTATATATATATCTGTATATATATCTGTATATATATCTGCTTGTATACTTTAAGGCATCCCTAGATTGTCTTATAACTAAAAGAATGTAAATTCTATGTAAGTAGTCTGTACATGTGTAGTACAGGTGTAACTGAAAACAATCCTTTCTTTCTGGCTGAGTCAATGAATGCAGAACCCATGAGAAAAGAGAGCTAACTGCATGTGTCCAGGGAGGGTCTTATCTCACCATTGTTTGAACTGGGCATATTGTTATCAATCCCATTATTAAGGTGGTGAAACTGGGGCTAACTAGCCCAAGTCATGGAGACAATGAGTCAGAACCAGCATTAAATTACAAACCAAAGTGATTTGCACACCAGCATCTGAACTCTTCAGTACTTGCTTTCCCATGTCTCTCAGAGAAGAAGGAACACTGGGTTCTATCCATCTAACTACTGCCCTGTACTTTGAAAGACAGCTGTAAAGGGGAACTCTCCAGCAGCGAAGAGCCACTCCTAGATCTGATGCCTATGTTTACAGGTCTATTTAGTCAACCCAGACTGAGTTTTCCTTAGTTATACAATAGGGGGTGAAATGGTGAATGTCTCATAAGTGGCTGTGGATATTCATTGAAATAATATAAAGGTTATGCAAAAATGCCTTCCAACAATTCTGGTACCCTTGCTCTCAACAAAGGACATTGGCTGGGCTGGGTTTATGGCTTGCTTTGACCTCTGGATTTGATTTGGTTCTCTAGAATGTGGCAATGTGGCAGTATGTCATGCCCAATTCCAAGTGTGGGTCAAGAGAGGCCTGGTAGCTTCTACTTTTACTCTTTGCATTGTTCTTAATACTTACTATGTGAGGAAGCCAAGCCTAAAGAATCTGTTTTGAGACAGGGTCTAATTTCCTTTAGGTCCTTTCCCCTTGTTCTGATTTGGTTTTCATTAATCAGACTAGAGTCTTTTGGAAAGAGGGACCCTCAATTGAGGAATTGCCTTCATCAGATTGGCCTATCGCCATCTCTTTGGGGTCATTTTCTTGATTAATGATTGATGTTGGATGGGTTCAGACCTCTGTAGGTAGCACTACCCCTGGGCAGGTAGGCCTGGGCTGAATAAGAAAGCAGGCTAAGCAAATAATGGAGAGCAAGCCAGTAAGCAGCAGTCCTTCATGGCCTCTGCTTCATTTCTTGCCTCCAGGTTTCTACCTTGAGTTCCTGCCTTAGCTTCTCTCAGTGATAGACAGTGAGCCTTTTTTGTTTTGTTTTGTTTTTGTTTTTGTTTTTGTTTTTTTTTTTCGAGACAGGGTTTCTCTGTGTAGCACTGGCTGTCCTGGAACTCACTCTGTAGACCAGGCTAGCCTCGAACTCTCGAACTCAGAAATCCGCCTGCCTCTGCCTCCCAAGTGCTGGGATTAAAGGAGTGCGCCACCACCGCCCAGCGACAGTGAACCTTAAGATGAAATAAACTGTTTCCTCCCCAAGTCACTGTATTATTACAGCAACTGAAGCAAAACTAGAAGATCCTTCAATGTTTTTTCTGTCCTATATATTTATTCCCGTCTTTCTGTTTCTATATATGGTTTCCCTCTTCTCTTCTTACTTTGCATTCTTCACTCTCTTTCTTGCTGCCAGGGATCAGACCAGGGGTTTGTGTATGCTGAACACACATTCTGCCACTGGACTGTACCTTAGGCACTCCTGACTTTCCTATCTCCGTTTCTTAATGTGATAACTAAGTAAGCTCTCCCCACTGAGAGGTAAACTCCAAGAAGGAGGAAATTGTCTTGTGTTTTGTTTTCTATAAAGTACTCCTTCTTTAGAACCATGACTAACATATAGAACATGTATACTAACTGTGTTGAATTAAACAATGGGTGTAGAGCAATGTTTAACATAGATTATGCTCACTAGCTGAAACAATCTAGTACTGGGATATATCATTCACATTATCTCTTAAAGTGTTTGCTGACTTTTAGCCTGCTTTCATTTAATGTTCCTTCTCTTCCTCCTCCCCAGCCTCCACCTCTTTTTCCTCTACCTCCTCACCTCCTCCTCCTCCTCCTCTCCCCCTCCAGGTCTTGCTATGTAACACAGGGTGACCTCAGATTCATTACATCACCCAGCTTAGCCTCCTCTTTGCAATTCTCTGTCAGCCTCTGAATACTGGGATGACTTTCTATGCTTGACTTTCCCTTTCTTTTTTCTCTTCTTCTATCTTTGGGTATTCTATCTTTTCTATGATCCAAGAAAAATGCTGAAAATATATCTGTAAATCATTGTTTCTTATAATTTTATTGCATATAAAACTCTGCTGTTTTGAGCCAGAGAGATGATGGCTCAGTGGTTAAGAGCACTGGCTGCTCTTCCAGAGGATCTAGATTTGATTCCCAGCACCCACATGGTGGCTCACAACTATCTGTAACTCCATTCTTAGGGGATACAATCCCCTCATCTGGCCATATGGTACACAGACATACATGCAGACAAAACATTTATACACATAAAACAAAATATAAAATTAAAACAAAAAAGTTCTCTGCTGTTGAGGAGAGGCCTGCTGTGGTGCTTGGGAGTACTTCAACCGGAGGTTTCTGTGAGTGGAGTGGCAAGCGAGGAAAGCCCAGCGAGGGCCTGACTATACATGTCTGTTAGCGTGTGGGTGTTTCTAGTGTCTGTTGGTGAGTAACTGCTCCTCTTGGCAGTAGAAATGTGAACAAAGTCAAGTAGGATTAATTAGCCAATCTTCTCTTCTTTTTCTAGACCAAAGCATGGAAATGTGCAGTACAACAGTCCTTTCTCAGGCAGTTTTTGTTAAGTACCTCTTGAAATATAAGCTGGGTTGGCTGAAATCAGACTTTATATCCTCTCCTTTGTCAAGGTAATCATATACATTTTAGAAGCATGACTTCCCAGGAGAGATGGGGAAGCTGTATTGACAGCTAGAACAAATTGCATAGATACCTCTATTTCCTTGGATAGTCCCTGAGATAGGAAGGTCTTGCTTCTCTTTTCTACTAACCTTTCATCTTCAGATCCTCACTATTGTGACTCTGCAGGCCTGAAGCTACAGATAGCCCATCCCAGTACTGAGCAGTATTATTAGTTCTCAACACAGCCGACCTCTTTGCCCTGCTAATGTTGAACAGAGTACCACATATGTTCTTCTGTCACCTAAGAACTGTGTTTTTGAAGTCAAGGTAGAATAAAGACAAGTCTCTGACCTTCCCTGTCACCTTCCTAAAAGATTTCTTTTGGCTCCTTCCTTCCCCAAAACATCTGATCATCTTAGGGGTCAGGCTTCTTTATAAATAAACTAACCTAATTTCAGGGAAGGGATATTTTGAGTCATTCAGACTATTGGTTCCAACTCATTGGGGCCAAAGGACCTTAAACTATACCTGCTGCCCCATTCTCCATAGGCTGACTCAGAACTTGGTAATAACAGAAGACAAGAGAGGAGCCATTTGTGGTAGCACACCTTTATTTAGCTTCAGCACTTCAACTCCAGGAGGCAGAGGCAGGAGAATCTCTGTGAGTTTGAGGCCAACCTGGTCTACATAGTGAGTTCTAGGACAGCCAGGATTACAGAGAGAGAGGGAGAGGGAGAGGGAGAGGGAGAGGGAGGGAAGGGGAGAGAGAAACACACACACAAACACAAAGAGAGTGTGGGGAAGGGAGGGAGGGATGGAGGGAAGGAGGGAGGGGGGGCGGAGAAAGACCAACCTAAGCAAGAATATCATGGCATTTATGCATGAGCAGTATGATCCAAAACAGGAAAACAAGTTATTTGACATGTGAAATAACACATAGAAGAGTGCTGTGATAGAAACTCACAACACTGTAAGTACTAAGGAGAAAGAGGAAGGGAGGGGAGAGGAGGAGGAAGAGGAGGAGGAGGAGGAAGAGGAGGAGGAAGAAGAGGAGGAAGAAGAAGAAGAGAAACACCAGTGGAGAAGGCAAGAAGATTCTTCTGAAATACTGGAAACTCCCACAACCTATGTTTTCACATGTAGAGCAGAAAATTAGCATCATTGCCAAACTGCCTGGGCAATCCAGCATTTTAAACACTTGGCAGTACTTCTTTTTTCCCTGAGAACATAGACACTTAATCACCCTTAATAATTAACGAAGGAAGCTATTAAATACTTAGTCATGTGTGGAAAATGAAAGTCCTTGGTCTTACATGCTGTTTGCTTTAAGAATCAAAACCTGATTATTTTAATCTGTTGAGGGGGGGACTAATCTCAGGGACTCATGCATACATATAGGCAAACACTACTGAGCTATATCCCACCCCCTTTAAATTTTTTTCTTTTGAGACAGATTTCACTAAGTGGCTGAGACTAAAAGCCCTCTTTATTCCAGATAGGTCTTAAATTTTCAGTCATCTTGCTTTAGCTTCCCAAGTAGGTGGGATTATAGGCCTGTACCACCAAACTTGGCTGTATTTTCACATTACATTTTTTTTTTTTATCTACATGGATGTATGTGTGTGCCTGCCTGCCTCTGTATGTTCTACTTAAGGTTACTATTGCTGTGATGGAACACTATGACCAAAGCAACTTGAGAAAGAGACGGTTTATTGGGTTTACACCTCCACATCACAACTCATCATTCAAAGAAAGTTAGGACTGAAACATAAGCAAGGCAGGAACCTGGAGACAGGAGCTGATGCAGACACCATGGAGTAGTGCTACTTACTGGCTTGCTTCTCATGGCTTACTCAACCAGCTTTCTTATAAAAGCCAGGACCACCAGCTTAGGGAGGGCTGATATCACCCACAATGGACTGATCCCTCCCCCATCACTAGTTAAGAAAACACTTCCAGTAGGGCATTTTTAAAATTAAGGTTCCCTAGCCGGGCGGTGGTGGCGCACGCCTTTAATCCCAGAACTTGGGTGGCAGAGGCAGGCAGATTTCTGAGTTCGAGAGTTCAAGGCTAGTCTGGTCTACAGAGTGAGTTCCAGGACAGCCAGGGCTACACAGAGAAACCCTGTCTTGAAAAACCAAACCAAAAAAAAAAAAGAACATCGGTTATATAATCCTTTCCATCTAAAGAGGTATGTCCATTGAGGAAAAATGGCTGGAATGCATACATACATACATACATACAGACAGACAGACAGACTACACTAACAGCAAATATCTGTAACTATATTTTTCCAAGATGTCTACAGTAGATGTTTATTATTTCAGAAAAAGTTTTTAAATGTTTACATTACTAGGAACAACAACAACAACAACATAAAACAACAAAACAAAGCAAATCAAAACAAAAAGAAAAACCTTGGCAGAAGCTAGAAGATGACCAAGGGATGCTAGATTCCAGTAGCTCAGGTGAGAAGCACTGAGAGTGAGAAACAAGGATTTGCTGCTGTAGATGACTCAGAAACGCTGATGTGGACACAGCCTGTACTCCTACCTATGAGATCAGTACTCCTGTGAGAACAATAAACATAGGCCACACCTGCAAGCCAGTGATAAAGTTAGTCTTTCAAAAGAGGGAGTATGATTCATTGTCAGCCCTGAAGTGCTTCAAATAAGTGTTTAAAGAAATGTAGGTACCTTTGATGATTTTGGCTTTCAAGCTTGTTTAACTGAACTGATGGAGGTCCAGGTGATGACCAGAAAGAACATATGAGGGAGGCAGGACTGGAAGGAAGTAATGAATTCAGTTTTAGAAACACAAGGTGTGAGGGGTTTGTGGGGCCTGTACTAAGCTGTCGGTGTCTGGAGCCCAGGTGTCTGCTCTATAGGCACAGAACACAGAATCGGCAGTCTGCATAAGCGGTGCAAATCATAGTTAAAGCAAATAGTTAAAACCGACGCCATGCTCAGGCTTCTTGGGAGTGCACAGTAAAAGGAGCTGTGCG
>NW_021620588.1:1466445-1498945 GCF_004785775.1 Grammomys surdaster
TGGGCAAGACAGAGGAGGCCACCGAGAAGGCCAAACAGAAATAGGCAGTTAGGCCAGCCTGTAGTCGACTAGTCTGGATTTAAAGCTTGGCAAGACTGACCAGCTGGGCCAACTCAGCTTTCCTTTCAGCTCATTAGGACACCTGCAGGTTAGGTATACAGCAGGGTCAGGGACGAGTGCTTAGTGAGAAGCAGAGGTTCTCCAGATGGAGCTGTCACCACAGTCTGGAGTCACTACAGCCCCTTTTGTGTATGATCTTTATTCATTGCTTCTCAGGGTGGGGCTTGCTCAAGTGTCTAAGTGCTTAGTTCCTGGTAGTGCCACAGGTACATGTGTGGTTTTAAGAATTCCTGCCTTTCCATGTGTGCCTGGCTTGAAAATGGCGTACCAACAGTGGCCAGAGAGTTGAGAAGGAAAAGGAGGTCACCAGAGGAGAGAGTGATTGGGAATTGTCCACATAGCAGATGTTGGAGAAGTCAAGTGTCACAAAGATGAAAATTCCCCTACTTGGCCACTTAGAGGCTGTTGATAGTTATATACACAGGGTCCCACCAAATCCTTCTCATGTATGTGTTTGTGGTGTACATGTATGTGTTGCTACACATTTCGCATGTATGTATAAGCACCTGCACATGTTCATGGTTGAGGCCCAAGAGTGAGGTATTCTCATGTACTCTTCCACCCTATTCACTGAATTGAAGTCTCTCGGGCAAACCTAGAACTGGCTGGTATGGCTAGTCTTGATAGCCAGTTTGCTCTGGGGATTTTTGTCCCCACCTTCCACAACTGCAATTACAAGTGGGTCACCATGCCGTCCTGACAGTCACGTGGGTTCTGGACACCCAAACGCTGGTCCTCAGACTTATAGAGCAATCACTTAACCACAGACCTGTCTTCCCCCAGCACCAGCTTTCATTTTTATAGAAGAGAAACACAATATTTATTTTAGCTTCTCAACTTAACTTTCAATTTAGACATAGCAAACGCTACTATTGTTAGCAAAGTGTTGAGAAAATCCATATTTAGAAGCTAGAGCAGTTTGGGAAAAAGGACTCCACCAGTATGTGCACTATAGGTTGATGGGAAAACTCAGGTAGCACACATCTTCTGGGCTCACTGGTGAATATAAGTGTGACATTTGTAGCCATACTTCAATTTGTGATTAGCAGAAAGCTTGGTACCCATTCTTCTTTTCTCAAAGGATTCTCTGAATGGGGAAGGCATGTGTAAGAAACACTGAGAGGGGAGTGGTGGCTCTTGGGTGTAATTGGAACAGCAGACTTTCTGCTTGGTGTCTTTTGCTTCCGCTGTTTGAGATTCCCCTTGACCACAGGCATAGCATTCCGTTTGCTCCCACTGTCATTCCCAGCTTTCACTGGGCCACTGGTGTCCAGACTGTTCATCACTCTCTGACCACACTGTCTGCTAGCATCCTCTACAAGCTGATCAGTTCACAGCTCGTTGGCTACAGCCTCTGTTGGCGGCAGCCTCTTCCCTCAGAAGACCACCCTCCAATCTCTTTCATGCTCTCAAGCATCTGAAAGACACCTACACTTTCTCATGGGTATGTTCTTGTAGCTGAGCTCTGAACCTTAGTGACACAGCTTCCTGCTTTATGCTTTTCCTTCATAGAGTTAAAGAACACTTGGACATGATGGGGAAGGGGAGTCAAGGGGGTTGAGGAATAACCAGGCAATGTCCCTTTAGCATCTACAGCATATTGCTCTGACTAGCTCACTGCTATGGCTTGTCTGTCTCCCTCCATGTTCCCATTCAGATGGTGAAGTCCTAATCCCTAATATGACTCTTTCTCTCTGGAGACAGCGGGTTTTTGTTTGTTTGTTTGTTTGTTTTGTTTTTTGTTTTGTTTTGTTTTTTTGTGGGGTTTTTTTTTTTTGATTTTTCGAGACAGGGTTTCTCTGTGTAGCCCTGGCTGTCCTGGAACTCACTCTGTAGACCAGGCTGGCCTCGAACTCAGAAATCTGCCTGCCTCTGCCTCCCAAGTGCTGGGACTAAAGGCATACGCCACCACTGCCCGGCACTGTTTTTTTAAAGAAGATAGTTAATGTTAAGTGACATGAAATGAGGTACTAATTGTGTGGGTCCCTAACCCTATAGAACTCCTGGTTTAAGACAATGATTCATATCATCTATCTATCTTCTATCTATCTATCTATCTATCTATCTATCTATCTATCTATCTCTTCACTTGTCCTGTGCAAGCCAGAAGAGCGCCTTCACCAAAAACTAATCTCCAGAATTGTGTGAAAATGACTTTCTCCCACTTAAGCTATTTGCTCTATGGTGCTTGATTATGGCAGCCCAGGCTGAGTGAGACATTCATTTGCAAAACTTTTTCATTCATGATAGACCCTTTGATTCTTCTGACAGCCTAGACCTTTTCTTTTTGAGGAACTCCCCAGTCCACCACCTAAGGTTATATATCCCAATTGTTAACTGAGTTTAGCACCTCTTTTACAGGACTCATGTGTCTCCTGCATGTCAAAGAACCAGACTGGGTACCAGTGTTATTGTTCCTATACCCTCCCAGTATAAGAGAAATATGGGTTATTTCAAGTCACATGATAGAATCTGGGATAGGAGAATGACACTCAGGTCTACAGGGTGGTCTTATAGAATATCCAGTTCATCTTACATGGGTTGAATACAAAGAAAACTTTGAACCAGGTTGCATGAGCACAGAAGTATACTTATTGGGTTTCTATGAAGCAGAATGAAAGCATTAGGAATGCTTAGACTCTTCTAGAAGAGATGAGGCTTGTTACATTCTTGTCTGTTAAGTTAGCTTCATTTAGGGCTCCACAAATATATCTATCTTCTCACATCTGCTGTTGTTTATTATGGATTTTTCCATCTGCCCTGTTCTGAAGAAGGAGGAGGAAGAGAGGACAGAGGGGAATCATGGGCTCTTTTAAAGGATGAAACCAGATATTAAATCCATAAAGTGGAAAGTGTGAGTCAGAGATGATGAAAGCAATGAGCGTCACCCTAGTGGAAGAGCACCTTACAGGCACCGACTGAGTGCTCGGTTATATATGTGGCTGTCCCTCAGTGGATACCTTCAGATCCAATCAGCATGATTGGACTCTTGAACTGCTGTGCTTCACTGCTCTCTGCATGCCCGCTTCTGTTGTTCGCTCCCATCCAGCCGTTATAGTCATGTGCACAATGCAAGCTGGTGACCCGTGGTGAGATTTCCCTTTCCTCTGGTGATAATGACCCTGTCGCTCCAGGTTCCTGTTTCAGTGGAGCGTGAAGAGAGTTAGGCTGATTGATTGAGATTGAGCTGGAGTGAAATGGGATTTCACTCAAGGGTCCATTAGCTTTTCAACATAATGTCTCAGAGAGAGTGAAAACTGAGAGTTCCTTGAGGACACTGCCTTCTCACGGTCAGCTTGCACATCAGCATCCCCTGGACCAGAGGGATTGTATTTGGCCCGCACTGGGCTTCAAACATCTACAACAGGGATTTTTCCTGTTTTTCTTTAAAATCGAAAGAATCCTGGATCCCTATCTGTTCCTGGGACAGTGGGCTAGTGTTGAGTCTCATATTGTCCTTTGGAGGGGATGTGGTCACTACTCATGTGCTTGCCCTAGTTTTACTGCTGCTCATGTTGGCTGCCACAAACACTTGGATCTGTGTGCTTTGATTTATCAAAAATAAAAAAAACCCCAGCATTTATTGAGTGCCTTCTACACATGAACCACTGTCCCTTGTAATTTACACAAATTATCTCTAATTCTTCCTAAGAATCTAATGAGCTTTTGTGGAGTGGTGGTGGTGTTTTGTTTCGTTGAGACAATATTTCTCTGTGTAGCCCTGGATATGCTGAATTTACTCTGTAGACAAGACAGGCCTCTAGCTATCAGAGACCTCCCTGCCTCTGCCCCCTAGTGCTGGCATTAAAGGTGTGCACCATCACTGCCCTACCGGATCCAGTGAGATTTAATGTCCATGACTACAGGGATCATCTTTAGCCACTGTGAGAGGACACTATGCCTAGCATAAGTGGAGCTATAAGGGAGGAGCTCAGAAGCATTTGTTGCACAAATAAATAAATAAATAATCAAAAAGATGTTTTTATAAATAAGGAATCCAAGGCCCAAAGTAATTAAGCAAGTTGATTAGAATTCAGACAGCTGGTGGAGAAGTGGGGCACAGCTCAGATTCAGACAGAACAGTATGGAGGAGGGGAAAGGCCTTGGACCACTATGGCTATGCACACAGAAGGCACATAGTAAAGGCTTACTGAACTGATTGACAGTGATGCCCAACATATTCTCATTAGTGCATTGAAAAGATTGCATGGCTTCATTTTAGTTTATAAAATCTATCTGGCCAGGTGGTGGTGGCAGCACATGCCTTTAATCCCAGCACTTGGGAGGCAGAGGCAGGTGGATTTCTGAGTTCAAGGCCAACCTGGTCTACAGAGTGAGTTCCAGGACAGCCAGAGATACACAGAGAAACCCTGTGTTGAAACACAAAAAAAAAAAAAAAAAAAATCTATCTGAAAGCTGAGGGTTTTAGATACTCAGAGCTTTGAGATTCCCCGAAGTGAACATTACATTTTACATGCAACAGAAAGATTGCAATGTGTCTGCTCACAATCAACATGGGCTGCATACATGGAGTCCGAGGTTTCCTTCATTGAAGGATAGTGCTTCCTACTGCCACAGTGCACAGAGATGTATCAGAAAGTGTCTTTGTACAATTCACAAGAGGCCCCAAGGCTGGCTTAAAAAGCACGGCCTTTTCAAAAAAGAAGGGATTGTTCTGGCAGAAGGAAAGAGGGTAAAGCTGACTTAGTTTCCAACTCTATGCTGATGAGTCCCAAGCTGGTGAGTCATTTTGATGTCTTACAGACAAATCTCAGGATTCAGATAACTGCTGTGTATTTCTTACAGCTCTCTGTCTACTGTGATCCGCAAACTGCACATCAAAAATTGAACATATCTTGTGTGTGTGTGCATGTGTGCAGCTGTGAATGTATGTTGGGGGTGTTGGGGTCAAATTCAGGGCCTCCCTCAGATAGGCACATACTCTGCCACTATGCTACACCCCTAGCCAATATGCCATACCTTTGTTCCCAAACCAGCTTTTCTTCCCTTCCCCACCCCATCTGTGCCTATTTATTCTTTCATTCCACTCGCTCCAAAGTTTGGGATTTTCTATTATTCTTTTCTTTTTATAAACTATATATTCAAATACTTTTCCATTAAATATCTCATATTCCTCCCCCCACTCCAGAACAGCCTTTATCACTTCAGATACGGCTAGGCTCTTTGTTTCTAGACTCTTTCCTTTAATATCACTTTATACTACCGTCAGATTCCTCTAAACCATCATGCCCCAACCCACGTTCCAAATCTGTGTTATCTTCTCATGGCTTGGCATAGCATTCCCCAATATGTGCTATGCAACACTTTAGTTCCGTGGGAAATGAATAGGTAGGTGTTAAGTAAAAAACAGATTCTGGGATCAAACGCTAACGTTGAGAAAGTTATGAGTCACTTCTTTCCCGAAGGATGATTCATAGCTTTGATATGTTAATGTGCCTTATTACACAGCCTTCCTCAAGACCTGTGCTTTCACAGAGGCCTTTTCGGTAGAGAATTTCACTGTCCTAGATCCTCATGAAAAGCACTTGGGAAACACTGGTCCACCAATTCAAGTCCATATACTCCCTGTGATGATTGATTTTATGTGTCAACTTGACTGAGCCATGGAATGCCTAAATATCTGTTCAGCTGTTATTTGAGGTCTGTTTCTAGATGACATTAGCATTGAAATTGGTACACTTAGTAAAGCATATCCTTCTGCCTAAATTGAACAAAAAGGCTAACAGGCATGGCTACCTTAGAGCTGTGCTACAGCATGCATGTGGAGGTCTGAGGACAACTGTGTGGGGTAGAGTCTCTCCTTCCACCTTTATATGGATTCCAGAGGTTGTTTTCAGGTCATTAGTCTTGCATGGCAAGCCCTTTACCTGCTGAGCCATACCCCTGGCCTCACCTTGCAGATCCTGAGCATTGATGGTCATGCAAGCTAATTCCTGTGAGTACGTATATACACACAGACAGTCTCTTGATTTATGAGAATTAGGCCTGTGATTGTTTGACTTTAACATGGGTTTACTGGGATGTAACTCCCATTGTGCTCTGTGGAAGGTAACTGGAAATGAGCTCTTGCAAGAATGAATCTCTGGCTGGGATGTAGCTCAGGGGTAGGGACCCTTGAGTAGCCTGTGGGGGGCCTTGAGTTAGATCCACAGCACTGGTGTAGGTAGGTGGTTGTTTACTAGCCTTCTAATCTCTCAGTACTTTCCCCTTGAGTCATCCCCAGCTTCCAACCCCTTTGGATTCAACTTTGAATTCAAGGTCCAAGTGAAGTCGTTTGCAGAGCACTTAGTATCTTACAGGGACTGCTGCACCCAAGGTATGTAAGTCAGATTCTCTGAGAGTGGGGCTCTGGCATTGGTAGGCTGTTAAGTTCTCCAGGTGTTTCCAGGACATAAACAAAGTTTAGAACTAGCCCAGGTTGTCCACAATGTTTGCATCAGTAGATTTGTGGTAGGCCCAAGAAATTGCATTTTTAACAGTTCTCAGGTGCTGCTGGTCTTGGGGTCTCACCTTGAGAGGCTCTGTCCAGAAGGATCAGGGACCCAGGTCACTGGTGTAGACTCTGTGGACTGAGGAAAACCTGATAGAATGTACACTAAAGGGCCTGGATGTGTTTTATAGTGTCACATAAGTTGGGTTTTGTTGTTGTTGTTTGTTTGTTTGATTTTTATTTTTATTTTTTTGTTTTGTTTTTATTATGTGTATTCATGCCAGCAGGGGATTGAACTCAGGTTGTCAGGCTTGATGACAGGTGCCTTTACCCATTGAGTCAGTTCCACACAATCTTTTCTGTTAAAAATTAGTTGATCGCTGGGCGGTGGTGGCGCACGCCTTTAATCCGAGCACTTGGGAGGCAGAGGCAGGTGGATTTCTGAGTTCAAGGCCAGCCTGGTCTACAGAGTGAGTTCCAGGACAGCCAGGGCTACACAGAGAATCCTGTCTTGAAAAACCAAAACCAAAACAAAAAACAAAACAAAAAAAAATTAGTTGATCTTTTAAAATCAGAGGTTTATTTATACATAGGTCAGGGATTGTAGCTCAGTTGGCAGAATGCCTGTGTAGCATTCTAGAAACCCTAGGTTTTATCCCTAGCCCTGCATAAAATGGATGTACTCTTGAAATCTCTGCACTTGGGAGGAGGTTCAGGAGTTCACAGTCATCCATGGACACAAAGCAAGTTGGAAGTCACCCTTGCCTACATGAGACAGTGTCTCAGTAATTAGTAAACAAACAAATAATAACACCTAAAAAACCAAAAGGCCTCGGTCCCAGTAAACCTTCCACATGAAGGTAGGCATGTCAGTTAATACAGAAAGCAACTAGTAAAATAATGGAAAGTGAAAGAAAAAATATTAGTTCAGGACCTCCAAGACTAAGTTCTCAGCACAAAGGACATTTCTTTGTCCCAAAGGGACAGAGGGCAGGGAATCAGAGACAGACACAGGAGATGGAGGAAGAGGGAAAACAGGAAGGGAACAAGGAAGTGGGAGGAGGGGTATTTGTCCCTGGGGGATAAAGGACTGCCTCTGGATAGAGAGGAGACAGACTAGGCACATAGGAAAATGGCAGTTTATAAAGGTACAAGGAGAAAACCTGTGTTAGGATGAGGTGTTAAATTTTAATTGGACATGTTAATTAGGTGAGCCAAAGGGGGCTTTTGATTGCTGGACTTCAATACTTTGATAGCTGGACTTTGTTGGTCAGCCTCAGGAGGAGGAAGTGGTCCAATAAGGGAATAGACCTTGGTGGCTAGCTTTAGGAATGTAATCTTAACAGTTTTTAGCAAGGCAGAGGGAATGAGGGGAAAGGGCAAGGCCTGCCAGGGCCATGCTTGTCATGCTGGGCTGGCCAGAGTCTCTTCAGAAATAATATGCTACTTTGATATCAGCTATTAAGTTGTAGGGTAATTTGTTATACAGCAATAGCTAACTGATAGAATTAGCAGAATTCCCATTGTAACTACAGTTTTTATGGCAAAGGCCCAGCCTAGCAGCTTAGGCCAATTAAGATCAAGTCATTGGTAAGGAGGAGACTTACCCCAGGACTGCTACCAAGAGCCTGAGGATTTCCCCTTAGAGACTGCCATAAACAAAGTCAGACTCTCGACTACATTGAAGAAAAGAATTTCAGGACAAGCCAAGTGTGAAGCCAAGATAGCAAGTTTATTAGATAGAAATGGTAAATATGTGCTTTAAGTTTAAAGAGAGTGAGAGAAACTTCAGGGCAATGCACATCCACAAGAAATAGGTGTGAGCTATGTGTCTTTACAATGATACTATTTATAAAATTTGGTGGTTTTCTAAGTTGCTTAAAGCCATTTAAGTTATCTAAGTTATGAAGTTATTTAAAAGATGTAATTTTTAAAACAATTTAGTTTTATCATTTTTAAATTATGCACATAACTTTGTGTCCATATATGGATCTGTGCTTGTAGATGCTACTGCAAAGAGTCCAGAGAGGTTGTCAGATCCCCCAGAGCTGGAGTTACAGGTGACGTTGAACTGCCAAGTGTGGGTGCTGGGAACTGAACTCAGATTCTCTCTTCAACATCCAGCCATCTCTCAGGCTTTTGGAAGGATGTAGTTTACAACGAGGTTTAAACTTCAAAGTTTTAAAATTAAGTAAAAATATACAAGCTGATTTGATTATTTTTCTTAAAGAATTTTCCTTAGTAAGTGAACTGATAAGGTGTTTTGGGAGGTATCTATTGGAACTTAGGCTGAGAGAGGAAGACTAGAACAGTTAAACTCATGGCCACAAGCATTCAGGCCCTAAGCCAACACTTCTGTTTTCACTGTGTTTATTGGACTTATGAGGAGTGTGGGTAACCCTAAATAGCTTCTTTCCAGAGTATGAATGACCCTCAAATAGCTCCTTCAGTGAAATGTCTTATTCCAGCCTGGATAATGAACCCCAAAAGCTGTGTAGATGAGCCCTCCCTTCAGTTAACTGTGTTAATATGTCCTCATTCCTCAGGAGACCACATGCAGGGTCAGGGGGAGGGGCTAGGGAAGAGGCAGAAATATATACCACAGGCAAGTGTGATGCATAGGAAAGGAGTGCCTGGAACCTTAGTTGAGGGGCTCTTGCTGGCTGTCAGTTAGTAAGTAGATGAATCATCAGCCTGACCTTACCATGGGGACATTGGATGAAAAACATTAAAGCCTTTTATTTTATTTTACTTTTTTAAATCAGATTTATTCACTTCACTTTACGTGTGTGTGTGTGGCCTGCATGTATGGTTGTGCACCACAGGCATGCTTGCTGCCTACAGAGGTCAGAAAGGGCATCAGATCCCTTGGAACTGAAGTGATGAATGGGCATAAAATACCATGTGGGTACTGGAAATCAGAAATAAGTGATCTTAGCTACTGAGTCATCTCGTCAGCCCCTCAAAGCATATTCTACAACCATTATCGCAGTGACCCTGCTTGTCAGGTCAGGTGGAATTACATTCTCATGGTGCCCATGGAGAGTCTGAGTATCAGAGAGCCAAAGGACATCCTCTAGCCACACAGTGACAGAGGGGACAAGTCACTGTCTACTTAGTCTGAGGCTCCCTTCTTTCCTTCCTTCCTTCCTTCCTTCCTTCCTTCCTTCCTTCCTTCCTTCCTTCCATTTGGGCAGCCAACTGTTAATTTTCCTAGGCCAAGAGACTTGATGGCCACCAAAGCCAAATCACCAAATCAGTGAGCAGGATGTTTTCAAGAGCATGCTTGGGCAGGAGAGATGGCTCAGCAGGGAAAGGTATTTGCTGCATAAGCCTAGCAACCTGAATTTGTTCCCACTAACTGACTCCACTGATCACAGAGTCAATTTCTGATTTCCATAGACGTGCTCACATACACATATCATGCCCTCCGTGTAAATATACAGTGGCATGTGCTCACACACACACACACATACTGTATATTAATAAATATATACTTATATATAAATTATATATTACATAAACCATATATTTATCATATAATTAATATTACATTACAATGTGTTAATGTTATATAATTACATATTGATTAAATTATATAATAAACACACACACGCACACATGCGCACACACGCATGGAGATTAGAGGGCATGCATGGGAGTCAGTTGGTCAGTTGTCATTCCACCATGTTGTCCCAGGGATCAAATGCAGGTCTTCTAGGCTAGCAGCAAAGACCTTAGCCATCTCACAGCCACCCTATTTCTTTTAAAATCGATATATTTATTTATATGTAATAAATATATATTAACTAGTATAGACTGTGTGTGTGTGTGTGTGTGTGTGTGTGTGTGTATGTGTCTGTCTGTCTGTCCAGCATCTCCTTTTGGGAGCATTACTTGTCACATGCCCGACATATGACTAGCACGTAGAAAATCGTAGTGAGCCAGTGCTCCTCTGCTATTACACTCTATGTCCGGAGCATCTCATGCTGCTGCTCTCCTTCCCTGGCCTGGGATGTGTAATCTCTGATCTACCGTCTGATATGTCGTCTGTAGCTTTGTTCCAGCACCCCACATCATCTTCCATCTCTTCTGTGTCTCCACTCACTTAGATCTTGGGTGCTTTATTTCAAAGTTCATGGATTTCCCTTTTCTTTCTAGTCTTCAGTCTAGAGTGAATCTAGAGTGGCTTCAGTCTAGAGTCTAGAATGGCTGAGTAAATAACTGAGTAGAACAGAAATTGAATGATACTGTTGCAAGGTACATTCAATTACACTAAAGTTTTTCTTTTAACTCTTTTATTTTGCAGTAATTATAGACTTCCAGGACTGTGCAGTCTAAACAACACACATGTTCTGATTTGATCGTTACAGTTTTAATGCTGAGAAACAGGTGTTGTCATCAATTTCATTATCTTCATATTTAAATGAGTACCTGAGAATTTCTTTCCCATTGGAGATACTGAAGTGGTGACTAGCCGGCCGGTGGTGGCGCATACCTTTAATCCCAGCACTTGGGAGGTAGAGGCAGGCAGATTTCTGAGTTCCAGGCCAGCCTAGTCTACAGAGTGAGTTCCAGGACAGCCAGGACTATACAGAGAAACCCTGTCTCGAAAAACAAACAAACAAACAAACAAAACAACAACAACAAAAAAAGTGGTGACTACCATTTACCATTTTCCATCCAACAGCTGCCTGTTGTTTCTGTAGTGCTGGGGAAGCCAGAGCCTATGTGCTATGCAAGAATTCTACTACTGAGCTATGCCGCAGCCCCTAACAAACAGCTAGTGGCTATTTACTTTTCTTTATTTCTTGTGACATGTTTTCTCTTTGATGACAGAGCCCAAATCTTATGCTAAGATCTGGCATCTGGTAAACATTCAGTAATTGTTGATTTAAATTGAATTTCTACTTTAGTATCTTAGAAGATATTCATAGGACTACTCTCTGGAAGAATGTTTGAAAATGTCATTTGGAAGTTGTATATGGGCCGGCAAGATAGCTCAGCAGGAAAAGACACGTGTGCAAGTTTGGCAAACTGAGTTCGATTCCCAGAACCCATGTAAAGGTGTAAGGAGAGAACTGACTTTACAAAGTTATCCTTTGACCTCCACACATGACTCTCTTTCCCCAGCCACCAATAAATAATAAATAGGTTTGAAGTTGTCTGCGAGTTGAGTGTGGGGTGTGCTCAGTGGCAGGATGCTTGCTCTGCATTCCATTGACATCCCTAAAAATCCCTGAACAAAACCCCAGTAGTGATCTAGGCTTCAAATCTATTATACTCTGATTGGTGACCAAATTTACCCTTATTCTTTAAGCAAAACACATTTGGGGGAAGGGTGGGAAAAAGAGACAGAGTCAGAGAGAAACCTAGGGAGGCAGAGAGTCAGGAGTCTTTGAGAACAAGAAATTTGTGATATCACCTCACAGTGGACCCTGCCTGAGAGAAGCCTCCCTTTGTGCCACCATCAGAGGAATGCAGGCTGTCCCATGGGGAACAGCTTTGCTCATGGTGTGGGGCAAGGCAGAAAGGAGGGGACTGAGGACAAGAAGAGGAGGAACCAGAGGGGCCAAGTGATTGAAATCAATGAGGAAGCAAACCTAGAAATAAGAAAAATAGAGAGACCAAGGAGAGACCAAGAGGGTGCTGGGCTGACCAGGGCGGCTGCAGAACCACCGACTGAGGTCAGCGACCCTGGGCTCTCACCATTTCAGCCACCTCCAGAGCAGTTTGTTGGTGCTTTTTTATTTTATTTTATTTTTTAAATCATCGTTGTGCTCCTCTTTTATAAAAACAAAAGCAAAGTGTTTTTAAGTTAACAATAACTTTATTTTTAAGGCTATCATGATTGACACAATGTGCTGGTATTCTAAAAACTGACCATAGCTGTCCAGCCACTGACAAGCAAGAGTTTTTTCTTATAGTCACACTTTCTGATTTTGCAATGGAACTACTCATGTAGAAGAAGCATCTCCTAGAATGAGCAGTGGGTTCCGAATTGTGTTTGGAGATCTCCTAATGGTCTAGAGCCATTCATATCTGATAAGCTGGGCAGCTCCAGTAGGAATCTGTCTCCTGCTTCTTGCACCAAGTTCCTTTTGCTTGGGAATGTGTTATCGAAGAGATGTTTAATTGTAGGTAAATGACCCTTGCCTTCTGTCATAATTGAAACTCGGTGTGCTACAGTTAATACATTTCACAAACCAGTAAATCTTGAGGGGCAGGAACCCAATGTGCTGTGAAGACACAGGGGGAGAAGTGGTTTATCACCAGGATTTTTATAGAAACAGTTCATTTGCAAGTAGAAAGAGGTCTTTTGATACAGTCTTGTCTCCTCTTTCTCACCAGAATCTGTTTAGTAGCAGCAGACTGCTCCCTTTAGAGAAGAGTGTTTGGAAGGCAGTGTGAAACTGTGTTCCTTCTCTGGACATGGAATTTGGTCTAGATTTGTGCACAAGAAACACTGCAAGGTTTTATACCACATCATGTTACTTTGATAATCATAGCAAACCACAGGCATCTCAGTGACTTGACACCTTGCTCACCTGTAAATCCAAGCTGCATCAACTACAAAATGCTGCATAATAGATCCCTTCCCAGTTTACTGGCCTCAGCCAACAATCGCTTGTCACTGAATGTTGCAGATGTATTCTGAAAAGTTGCTTTGGTGTGTGGACATCATCCTGTAGTATGTCTACGTAACTAGTTTCCTGGGTAATAAAACCTCATGGGGCCACATCGTGTGTGTCTTTTGCTGACTGAGACATCAAGCGGTGCATGGTCACAGAACTTCCCATTATTTTGTGGGTTCTTTGGCCCATTATTTTGTGGGTTCTTTGGGTAGATTTTCTGTCACTTTTCTGTGGAAACCGTTTTTCATGGCTGCATTCACTTGGAAGGTTGCTAAGGGGCTGGCTTTATTTTGATTACAAAGGATGGGTGAGGTTCTATCTCTTCAGGGTCTTTCATTTGGGGACTTTGTCACACTGTGGTAGTCTTGGATTTCCAAGGCAGAATTCTGCCTCTTGAAGGTAGAATCCACAAATCCCCTAGGGGTTACATAGTTTCATCTCTCCCACAATCTCTCTGTCAATGCAGATCTCGAGGCCAGTTCAGACTTGAGGAATGGGAAATCTACTTCTTGAAAGAAGGGACCCTGGGAGCTGGGGAAGTGGCTCAAACCACCTGGAACTCCAGTTCCAAGGAATCTGATATCCTCTTCTGGCCTCGGTGGATACCAGGCACACAGATGGTACACATATAAACATTTAGGTAAACATTGATATACATAAAATAAAAACAATAAATAAAATTGTAAAAAGAAGGAAGAGGAGGAGCCCCAAAGCATTGTGGTCAGTTTGTTCTATCTACCATATAACTAGGTAATTAAGAGAGAATTATTATTAGGATATATAGGACTGAGATTTGAGACTTAAAATAGCTGCCACCTTTGTCTGTTATCCTTAAGGTGTATATGAGTGCATATAAAGGTGTCCAGGCATTTTTATACACGTCTGTACAATTGAATTCCCTACTCAGTCAATCCATATGGCCTCAAGCCTCATTTCTTCATCTTTTTTCCATTAATTAATTTATTTATTCACTTTACATCTATATCTCAGCTTCCCCTCCTCCTGTTATTTCTTCATCTTTAAAATGAGCTCAGCAATAGCATTTCTCAGACACATTGTGAAATTTAAATGGAACTGTTCATGTATGGAAAAATGGTTTGCCTAGTATCTGACATAAGGTAGTCATTCAGATGAATAATGAATTTTCTTATTATGAAGCTCAGGCTGGCTTAGAACTTACTCCGTAGCCCATGCTGGTCTTGATATCATGGGAGTCCACCTGCCTCGGCATCTTCAGTTCTTGGATTGACTGAACTCAGGTCCTCATGTATGCTAAGCATGTGCTCCACCACTCACTGACTTGTATCCCTAGCTCAAGTGCCCTTAGTTAAAATTCTCCACGCTGTGAGGCTGGCGAGATGGCTCGGTTGCTACTCTTCCAGAGGACCTGGGTTCATGCAGACAAAACACCTATACATATAAAATAAAATACTTCCCTACGAATGTGTCTTTATCAGTAGTCCATATTTCTTTTAAAAAATTGTTAAATATAGAAAAGCAAAAGTAGAAAAATATTCCAAATTGTTCAATATCTTACTATCCAAATTTAGTTACTATTAATCTCTTGGTAAAATCTATTTATAGTGTAGCCTTTCTCACACATATGCACACATTAATAAGTCTGTAGAGAGGAGAGGTAGATGAGAGGGAGTTATAGATAAAGGCAGTTAGATATAAAATCGAAAGGAAGAAACAGTAATACCCGTTAATTCGTGTCTGTGCATCTTATCCCACTACAGAGAGTAGGTGCAGAGAGCCTTCCATCTTACCACCATGCCCAGTTGCCAAATTGGCAATAGTAATTCCCAAATGCTAAATTATATTCCTTTAATAAATTTATTTTGTCCATTTCTTCTTTTTTTTTGTTTTTTTGTTTGTTTTTTTGTTTTTGTTTGTTTTTTTTGTTTTTTTTTTGTTTTTTTTTTTTGTTTGTTTTGTTTTGAGACAGGGTTTCTCTGTGTAGCCCTGGCTGTCCTGGAACTCACTCTGTAGACCAGGCTAGCCTCGAAGTCTCGAACTCAGAAATCCGCCTGCCTCTTCCTCCCAAGTGCTGGGATTACAGGTGTGCGCCACCACCACCCGGCAATAAATTTATTTTGTCCATTTCTGAGCATCTCCCTGCTATGCTGTGTTTTTCATTTGAACAGGCGGATCCATCTATGCTTAGTGCCTCCGGAAACAAAATGTCAGAGAACGAATACAATGAAATAAAACATAGATTTTTTCCCCCCAGCTTTTGGTTTTAGAAAAACTTGAAGCATTCGGGGGAACATCAACATAAGGACATGGAAGGTAGATATGGTAGCCTACAGCGGTTATTCTGGCACTTGGGAGGCTGAATGGGGTGGGATTTAAAGCCAACCTGCATTACAAACAAGCAAACTGAGGTGGTGAGATGGCTTCCTGGGTAAGGGTGCCGGCTGCCACGCCTGAAAACCCCAATGCAGTCCCCAAGACCCACATGATAGAAGGAAAGAACTGACTCTGACCTATTCACACACACACACACACACACACACACACACACTCGTGTGCACACACATTCACAGGCATAAAGATATTGGCATGGACAATGAGATAAGAGCAAAACCTTGAAGTAGGGGGAATTCTCTCTCAGACCAGCAACTGTTTCTACTGTTTGGGGCAGGGAATGAGTAAAGACAGAGAAGAGAAGATATGGCTTGATGAAAGTACAGATAGAACCAGTCACAGAGAGCAGGAACACAAAGGACACACTAGCAGATCAGGGATTCCAAGTGTGGCCTAGATTTTACCATTCTGCAGGTGTGGGACCTGGGAGAATGGAACTGATAAACCAGACTACAGTCTCATGCAGTAGCGACTGTATTCAGAGTATCAGCCAGTTTATACTCTGAGGGTTAAGAGGAGTCGCATGAGTAAAGTGTACAATCACAAGGGCAAGCTGCACATGGCAAAAACATGCTTTTCCATAGAGGCATGTAATCAACAATGGCCAATTATAATGAAGAATCACAAGCACTCAGAATTCTCATGAGGCTCCATTCCTGGACCGTGTTCCAACATCTTAGAAAGGGTTCTGGGCTGGAAGGGATCAGGCAGTCTTGGTGGTGAGGCATGTGCCAGTGGTGATTAATGATGCCTGCCTATGAGCCAGATAACGTGATTATAATTACAATTATAATTTCAACTGACTATTATAGTAGATAGACCGTAGCAGGGATCAGAATGTACACCTTTCAGCTTCCGTGGTTTTCCTTAAGGACCAGAGCTTAGAGATATTCCTTACCTTGGTGACATGTTTGCTGTCCTGTTTGGATACAGGCTAAAAATGGATTTGCACAACTGTTTTATTCTCTAGTCAAATATGAATACGTCAAACCTGTATGAGATGGAGCATCATGACCAGTGCCCATATAAGGCATCAGCTTGTGTCTGTAGCTGGGCACCACAGTGTGTTTACTGACTCTGAGTAAGATGTCGTTGAGCCTTTGACTCAGTTTCCTGTCTTTGATACTGAGACCTGGGGTAGCCCTCTCTGCCTCAGAGGCCCTCACTATGTAGTCCTTACAGATGCAGAAATGTACATTCTCAGACTCCACCTCAAAATTACTGAATCACACTCTATCAGATCGATCCCCAAACATGGCACAGTGTGAGAACCACCATTCTACACCATTTTGATTTTCTTATTCACACCTCAGTCTCTCAGACTCAAACACAAGTCAAGTTCCCTTTGTACATTTGGCATTTGACTGCTTCTGCTTGAGGTATGTGTGTGTGTGTGTGTGTGTGGGGGGGGAATCTGCATGTTATAAGCCCCTTCTAGGAAGCCAGGTAGCTTGTTTCCCTCCAGAAGTTTCCTTGCAACAATTCCAATTACATTTCTCTTCACTGAGGCTCCAGTTTCTGAAAGGAAACTGGGGGAATGAGAAACTGACCCTTTAGTAAGTAAATTCGGAAAAGGAATTCATTACAGGCCGACATGATTTTAAAGCTTTATACACTTCATCTCTGGGAGCTTGTAAGCTTCATGTAGCCTGCCTGGCACATCTCCTAGGGAAATGTGTGGCCAAAACCTCTCCTCTGTTTCTGGGTCAGGAAGTGATAGCACACAGATGGAATTTACAATGAGACCAAGCCAGTGGCCCCATCCAGGTTGCTCAGAAAAGGCCCTTTTCATGGGCTCATTCAATTGTAATGAGCGTTCCCCAGGCTCTCAGAAGGACTGCTTCTGGCTGGCCCCTTTTCTTTTTCCTCGACTGCTTTCACTTTTTCATGGAGGACTGCCCCTTAAGGTCCACTGGGATTGGTATGAGCCTTGATTTGGCAGGAGAAAGGGAGAAGGAAGTACATGGTGGCCTACAAAATTGAATTACGCCGCCTCCCTGGCCCCTTGCCTCAAGAATAGACCTTTGTGCTCTGAAAGGCAGGGGAGTCCCAGTTTCTCAGGCTTAAAAAAAAAAGCCAAAACAAAACAAGCTTTCTGCAGCCTTCTCTCTTCCTTAAGGCTTAGTGGGGAGTAGTGAAGAGGCAGAACAAGGATGGAATCAAATGCTCTTTATTAAGTTCGGGAATTGCTTGCAAGGCAGGCTTTGAAACAAATGTATCTGATGCATTCCCTCAGAAGAACAAAATATCGGTTTGACTTAAAAACCCAACTTCTAAAACTATGGGAAAAATTACTACACATTAAAAAAGAAATAAAATACCTTCCCCCACAACCCCAAAAACCCAAAACCAACAACAACAAAAAGCAACAACCAAACCAACCAACCAATCAACAAAGCAACCAACCCAGCTTTTGGCTGTAGCTGGTGACCCAGTTTCGTGAAATATGCGACAGTGCAGAGCTGCATTACCAAAGAGGAATTTGACCTTGGGAGTCTGTTGAGATGGTTTTGTGATAGTAGGCACAATTTAAGCCATTCATTTCTGTTTTCCTTTTTCTAATTTTTTTGGGGGTTGTTATTGAATGACAAAACATAGAGGCTTTTTGAAAAAAAGAACAATTTCTCACTGTTCAGCTGTGATTATTGACACAAGACCAGAATAAGATGGGGCCTACCAACATGCTCTCACAGAGAGGGGAGGGACTCAGGAGGGCCCATCAGGCAGTTCATGGTTGCTGGATGGTGCAGAGGCATTTTCTTCAGTGACATAACCACTGGTAAAATGCCCATGCTGCTGTAAACAATCCCTCATCCGTACTGCTGTAACTGTGCAAAGCTGACTAATTAAATGCACGGGGGTTCTGCCCCACCCCCACATGGAGGCAGAAGAGGAACTGTAAGCTTTGGGCTACAGGGAGGAGGAAGGGGGTCCATGTGGAGACAAGAGAAGGTGATGAAGGTGAATGTGATCAAAACACATTATGTCCGTGTATGAAGATGTCAGAATGAAACCCATTGTTATGTACAGCTCATTTATGTTAATAAGCCCAGAGATGGGCAGCACGATGGCTCAGTGGGTAGAGGAGCTGCTAAGCCTGATTCCTGGGTGTGATTCCTGGGTTCCACCTGTTTGTCTTCTGACCCCACATGTACTTTGGCATGACTTTATTACTATTATTGTATTACAAGTTATTGATAATAGGATTTATCTTTTAGTTTCTTTAAAAAGGAATCTCATGTTTTTCTCAGAAGCAAAGCATTCTGAAGGGATCCACCAAGTGCTCCACTTTTATGAATGGAGTTCAACCATGGTCACCTCAGGAAATGGTCACCATTCGTTTATCAATAGAAAGTATAAGCTAAGGAGCACACATTCCCACTTTCTTCTTAGACAGACAAGCTGCTGGTGATCTGTAGTCTCTGCTCCTCACTTCCCTCCTTGACGGCTAAGACTCAAACCTCGGTGCTCATAGCTGCTTTTAGCACCCTGCCCAGGTGTCTGGCTCAGTAAAGTTTGTTACATGAACAAAGGAGTTCTGGACACTTGGCTAAATGCATGGGTGCCAAAACTTCAGTACAGAGAAACAGTCTACTTCTCAGAGTAATCTTGGAACACTATGACTCGTGATCTTTTAATATAGCATCAGTAACAAAAATGCCATTGCTGCTATGATTGAAACAACCCATCAAAGATGCAAGTTTTGTCTGGGGCTGAGGAGATGAATCAGTGGTTAAAAGCATTGGCTGCTCTTTTGGAGGACCAAGATTCCAGCCCCTGAATAGCAGCTCACAACCATCCATAACTCTAGTTACTGGGGATCCAATGTCTTCTGACCTCCATGGGCATTGCACACATATGGTGTACAGACATATATGTAGGCAGAACACCCGTACACATAAAATAAAGTTAAATCATTTCAAGAATAAGTGGTGGGACCTTTAAGAAGTGATTAGGTAATTAATGCTCATGAATGGATGACTGCAGGAGTATGTTCAGCTTCCTGTGTCCTCTTTCTCTCCCTCCATTGCCATGCAATGTCTTCTGCCAAGTTATGACCCCAGCAGCTTTCATGGGATGCAACCCTTTATCTTGGCCTTTCGAGCCTAGAACCCTGAGTCAAATGAGCTTCTATTGTTTATAAATTGCTCAGTCTGTAACATTGTTTGAACAGCTTAAAACAGACTAAGATAAAGATCTCCTCCTCCAATTAGGATCTTCCATTACTCACCAACTATAGGGTTTGGGGTGTTCTGTAACCCATTCAACACCCCAAACATTACCCTGCCCCAATTGCATTCTCTCCCATACTGACTACCCTGCAGTTTCTCCAACATAGTGGGTATTCACTCGACGACATCCTTAGCAAGTGCCATCACATTCACCACTAGTCAGAGAGCTTATGCATACCCTCTGAGTCAGTGGTTCTCAACCTGTGGGTTTCGCCCCTCTGGAGGAGGGGGGCATCTAATAACCCTTTCACAGGGATCATATATCAGATATTCTGCATATCAGATATTTACATTATGATTTATAACAGTAGCAAAATTACAGTTAATGAAGTAGCAACAAAAATAATTGTATGGTAGGGGTCACCATAACATGAAGAATGGCATTAAAGCAGCATTAGGAAGGTTGAGAACCACTGCAAGTCTTTGCTTAAAATACTGTTTTCTCCATGATGTTTTACCAATGATTTCCCTGATGGTTTTTACCCTCTTTCTTCGTGGTCCCCCTTTGCACTTACCCACTTTGAATATGGGTTACAAATGATGCATTTCTGTTTAGAATGTAATCCTCTATGGCAGGGAATTTTGTTTTTCTTGTTTACTTCTGTACTTTGCTGGTCAGTGCTGTGCCTGGGACACCACATGGCACATAGAAGGAACTTGAAGGATAGTTTAAGGCTGGGGATGTAACTCGTTGGTGGAGCGCTTGTCCAGTACACACAAGGCTGTGGGTTTGATCCAAGCCCAAATAAACTACAAGTAGATATGCTCACATGTAATCTCAGCACTTCGGAAGTGGAGGCAGAGGGATCAGAATTTCAAAGTCATCTTCAGCTACACAGCTAATTGAAGGCCAGCCTGGGTAATGTGAGATCTACAAAGTTGTTAATGAATAAATGAATGAAATTATATATGATAAACAGGTAGGTCAGAGCACATGGGAGCATGGGGGATAGACATCTAACCCAGGTATGAAAAGTAAGTGACCACAAAAGGGTAGACAGATGTTCGAGTCCAGCGCATTCCCTGGTCATAGGTGCGCAGAGAAAGAGAGCATAAAGTGTCCCTGCAACGAAAGCGATAGAACCCACACGGGGATTTATCTTTTTATTTTGTTTGGTTTGGTTTTTCAAGACAGAGTTTCTATGTATAGCTCTAGATGTCCTGGAACTTGCTTTGAAGTAGACCAGGCTGGCTTTGAACTCACAGATGAACTCACCAGTGCTGGGATTGAAGGCATATGCTACCATGGCTCAGAGGGGAATTATCTTGCTGATAACCAGCCCTCTCCCCCACCCCCCAGTTTCTTTCCCAATGTCTGAGCCTTGGTCTTGGCACATTTCTTGCTCCTTTAGACTCCAGCTGACCATGACTTAGATGTAATGTCAGAAGGTTTGCTTAACTTCCAGAGGCAAAGTACATGTGTGCTCTGTGCATTGGAGAGTAGGGGTAGCGGCTACACACATCTGTTATGCTAGCTAGCCACAGTAGAGTGTTGCCGTTCTCAGCTCACTCCTGATGGTAGAGTTGACAGACACAGCATCTGCCCCATTGTGTCAGTGTGGCTGCTCCTTCCTCCTTGTTCCTCCTTGTATCTCCACGTACCACCCATGTTAGGAAATATTTCAGAGCAGGGGCAGATGAGACTGGCCTGAAAGCCAGATCCACCCTGTGGTCTGTTCTGAGTTTTTGTTAGTTCATTATTGCTTTTGTTTTTGAAACAGGGACTCATTTTATAGCCCAGACTGGCCTGGACATGGCTCTGTAGACTCGTATTGGCCTCAAACTCACAGGAATCCATCTCCTCCCTGCAAAGTGCTTAAATTGCAGGTCTGTAAACATCAAGCCCAATTGAAATTCTTCTATTGAGCTATTAGCTGGTTGTTACAGCCTCATGCCTTGCCACCTTATACCACACCTAAGCAAAGGGTAAGCTGTCTCTTTGATTAGCTTTTATAGGATCGTCCCTTCCCAGAAACATCAGGAAACAGTAAAGTGCCACTGGCTTTATTGAATTGGAATGCATGGTAGTCAGCTTTTCATTTTTGTGACAAAATACCTTAGAAAATCAACTTATAATAAAAGGAAGAGCCAGGCATACGCCTTTAATCCCAGCACTTGGGAGGCAGAGGCAGGCAGATTTCTGAGTTCCAGGCCAGCCTGGTCTACAGAGTGAGTTCCAGGACAGCCAGCCAGGGCTACACAGAGAAACCCTGTCTTGAAAAACCAAAAAAAAAAAAAAAGTAAAATGAATAAAATAAAAGGAGGAAACTTATTTTAGCTCATGGTTTCAGGGGTTTTAGTCCTGCCTTGAGCTTTTAGTTACTGGAACTATCATGGCTGAAGTACATGTTCACCTCACAACAGCCAGGAGGCAAATGGGGGGTGGGAAGGGTCTAGGTCCCAAATATCCCCTTCAAAGGTATGTTCCCAATGTTCCCAATGACCCCTATTAGGTTTCACCTCTTAAATGTTCCACCATTGACCAAGCCCACTCAGTCAGTCAACTGGTTCTCCAGTGCAGGAGTGAGGATTAAAAGAAAAGAGACAATTAGACAAAATTGCAGCATGACCCCAGCCAGTTCTGAGGCTGAAGGCAGGTTTGTTTAATTCAACTTTTCTTTTAAACCCTTTTAATTACATGCAAGAATTTAGGTCAGTTCTAGGTTGAGGAACCAACAATACAATAGATACAAACAGTCAAGGAACAAACAAGGCTAATACAAAGTCCTGTGATCACCCCGTGATCACTCTCATGATCGATGTTTCTAAGGGCTCATCTGGATGACAAAAATATCTGAGCCTACTTCCCTTTCCTAGCCCACAGTCATATTCATGCCTGAGGCCTACTTCTTTGTTTTAGCCTAAGACTTGGATTCTAGACTGAAATTACTTCTCGTTTAGCCTAAAATTAGACTCCTGCCTGCACTAACTTCCTTGTCATGGCCCAAAGTCAGATTCCTGCCTAAAGCCCATTTCCTTGTCCTTGGCCAAGGTCGCATTCCTGCCAAGCATCCCCAAAGGCTCTCCACACACCATCTGTTGATAACGATAACATCATATACTGAGAACCAAGCCTTCAACACATGGCTTCTGAGGGATACTTATACGTCTGCCCCTAACTCAACTTCTGTGGCCAACTTCAATACTCAATGTGGGGGTCTCTGTGTCCATGACTTACAAAAAAAAGAAAAAAGAAAAAAGAAAGAAAGAAAGAAAGAGGTTCAAATGAGATAAGAAGTAAGTCCAGCTCACAGGACGCCGTAGCCAGTACTGGTTCAAACTTCTAGAGTCTAACACCGGGCAGTTTATTTTAGGCATATTTAAGCACAGCACAATTTTTGGGCTAAAAGTGTCCCGATGAAAATTAACTCAGTCTCCTGTGTAAAACAAAGCTCAAGCCATGTTCACATTGAAACTCTTAACAAAGTACATACAACCGCTTCCATAAAGACGGGTTCTATTGACTCAGAAACAATGCCCAAGATAAGGTTCTAGGGAGAATGACTGAGATAAACATAAAAGTCTGTGGGAGTCAGGTGTGGCCTGGCCCTGCAGACAGCACAGCGTTTACCCAGGCTCTTGTAAAGTCTATGTGACTCCTACCCTAGAGATGGATTCTATTGACTGAGAAACAATGCCCAAGATAAAAGTCTAGGGAGGAAGAGCCTGGGATGAAGGGAATAGTCTGAGGGATTCGGGTGTGGCCTGGCCCTGCAGATAGCACAGGTCACCAGACTCTTAACTGCAGTCTTTCCCAGCTTTCTGGCAGGAAACAGGTATGTGCCTCCCCCATGGAGGAGGCAAGCCTGTGTGTTTAACATTCCTGGTTCCTTTACTGCTTGGCTGTGAGCACAGGACCCTGTGCCCGCTGTCCTCTGAGACCTTATGCTGACCAGATGCACTCATGAAGTTAGAAGTTCAGTAACCCCAAACAAACTACTTAATTGAAATAAGGAGACCATGAGCAGGAAAATAGAGCTGTGGGTGCTAAAAGGAGAAACAATGGGTACTCACTAGGTTGGACATTACGCTTTCTGCTTATTTTTTAAAATAAAATTAAACTCAGTCTTGGCAACTGTTTTATTTACCCATCTTCACTGGGGAAGAGCTCATTTATTTCAACCTGCTGGTTATGATAAAAGGAAATCTCTCATTTTGGCACTGCTACTGATTGGCCTAATAATCTTAGAGAAATAATTTTTTAAAAATATTTATAACAAAAAGGGCTTTTTTTGGGCAGTATTAGTTCCACCTGTTTGTTAGAAGAGACTCAGTGAGTAGAGGTTAGTACTCTCTTGTATCTAACAACTGTAATACTGTGAGTTAGCACATGACAGGCAGCCAGAAAATACTGTTTGCATGAGTAAGTAAACATTAAATTGGAGGCTAACTGTGTCTTGAAGTTTTTTATCTCAGTTCCTTCTAAATGTAGGTGAGTGCCATTGCCCTAGTGTCCAGGATTTTCTCTGAAAGCCCAGGTTACTCTGTAGATCAATGCACATGAGGAAGGTGTCCTAGGGATGCCAGTCAAATGGAGCAGGAAGGAACAGCATTTCCAAGGCTAGCTGAAGTGTGGAAAGCAAAGGAGAAAAAAAATGTGAGGCTGATAGGGTATGGAGGGGTGAGGTGATGGGATATGGAGGGGTGAGGTGATAGGATATGGAGGGGTGAGGTGATGGGATATGGAGGGGTGAGGTGATGGGATATGGAGGGGAGAGGTGATGGGATATGGAGGGGAGAGGTGATGGGATATGGAGGGGAGAGGTGATGGGATATGGAGGGGTGAGGTGATGGGATATGGAGGGGTGAGGTGATGGGATATGGAGGGGTGAGGTGATGGGATATGGAGGGGTGAGGTGATGGGATATATTCTGCAGGCTGTTTTCTATACTCATTGTTATACAGGAGCTGCTCCAAAAGCCAGTGGTATAATACAACAGCAATTTATTGTTTCTTGTAATTACTTGGTTTTGTTGGACTGTAAGATCCAAAACCAGGGGATGGGCTCCCACAGAAATGCACACGGACAGGACTCACTGCAATCACATGAGGTTCGGTTTAATGAAACTAGTGCACTAGGACTCTCTCACATGCAGGCAAGATTGAGAGCCCCGAACAAGAGCTGAGTACAGTATTTAGGGTACAGTACAGTTCATGAGGGCAAACCACAAAGTCTGACTTTTCCGGGTTCGGTCCCAAGGAGACTCAGATTATGACAAGGAGTGTCTTCCTTTCTCCCAGGTTTATTATGTTAAGGGCTCAGCCTCCTGATTTCTGGAATGTATCTACACTCGGGGGTCCTCCTTACCCGCAGGTGGGCTCCCTCTCCTGTGGTCTGAGGAATGTTAATCAGCCTCTCCCTTCTTCCTCTGAATGTTAATCCAGCAAGTGTCCTCTGACTAAGGAATGTGCCCCTCCCGGGATGTGTCCTGGGACAGTGGGGTTCTTTTAATCTTAAATTCAAACCGAAAGTCTTACAGTTTGACTAGAAGATTCTATGAGTACGGCCTGGGGAGTCTCATGTGGCTGCTCAGTCTGGACATGAGGATGAGGCCCTCTCCCCTTCTGGTTTCTCATTTCTACTGTCTTGTCTTTACGTATTACCCAGAAATTGTATTTCTAAGGAAAGCCTTCAGTGGAGTCAGGTACCAATGGATAAGCACTTGTCTAGGCTGCGTTTGCTTTACATTTGGTCATGTTTCATTGAGTAAAGTAAAGTCACATGTCCACCCAGAGTCAGGACAGAAAGGGACGATGTACAAGGATGCAAAGACCATCAATGGAGGCTTATAAATGCCTGTTGTAAACACTTAGGACAGGACAAGGGTGGGCATGATTGATGCATTCCAGGGGATCTGATACCCTCTTCTGGCCTCCACAGTCACTGGGTGTGCAAGTGGTACAGAGACATGCTTGCAGGCAGAACACCCATACACATAAAATAAAATAAAATAAAATGAAATAAAATAAAATAAAATAAAACAAAATAAAATACATGAGAGACCCCCCCCCACACACACATATATACTGTTTATCAACAATCCTCCAAGTGAGTTTGTGCACAAATGCAAGAAGTAGGAAAGTGCTGTGGTTTTGATGTGCAAAGTTGTTCAGTACCACACTGATAGATATTAGGATTGCTTCCAGTGTTTATGACGCCAATGAACTTTTTGCTGTTCTTTAAAAAAAAAAAGATTTATTTATTTATTTCATGTATGTGGATACACTGTCACAGTCTTCAGACACATCAGAAGATGGCATCGGATCCCATTACAGATGGTTGTGAGCCACCATGTGGTTGCTGGGAATTGAACTCAGGACCTCTGGAAGAGCAGTTAGTGCTCTTAACTACTGAGCCATCTCTCTGGCCCCTTTTTTGCTGTTCTTATTTAAAAAATGTCCTTGAAATCTTATGAAGGTCTGTCTTTAGGACCTTTGTCAATCTTGCTGAATATGCCATCTGTTAGCATTCTGTCTAAACTCCACCTCCACAGTCACCTGGCAATGGCCAGGTATGCTCCTCCCACAGTCACCTGGCAACAGGTAGGCAGGCCTGCCCACTATAAAAGGGGGCTGCATGCCCCCCCCCCCCTCCCTCCCTCTCTCTCTCTCTCTCTCTCTCTCTCTCTCTCTCTCTCTCTCTCTCTCTCTCTCTCTCTTTTTCTCTCTCTCTTTCTTTCTCTCTTTCTCTCTCTCTGCCTCTACTACCCTCCTGGCTCCCCTCCCCATGCCCTGAATAAACTCTATTCTGTGCTATACCGTCCGTCGTGTGGCTGGTCTCTCAGGGCGATGCCTCGGCATGAGACCGCTGAGACATCCCCTTCCATCTCTGGTCCCCATCCTTTCACCATCTGTGTTGGGTTCTTTTTGTCTTAGCTATTTTGGTCATGGATTTACATTTTGTTTTGGACTTCTAATAGGAATCCATAAATTGTTCTCAAGCAGCAGACCAAAGACTTTTAAAATCTTTTTTCAACTCACTCACTAAATTATCTCTTTAAAAAGACTTACTTGTATTATTTTTCTGTGTATGTGTATCTTGCATATGGGCTTGTACATGTGAGTTCAGGTGGCTTCAGAGTTCAGACAAGGGCTTTGGATTCCCCTGGAGCTGGAGTATGGATGATTGACAGCTGCCTGATGTGGATACTGGGGATGGAACTTGGATTCTATGCAAGATCAGCAAGTGCTCTAAATCACGGAGCCATCTCTTCAGCCTTCTACTTACCTTTTAAATGTAACCTGCATTTGGTTAAGAAACACCTCAATCCCTATGACGTGGGATCATTTGCCAATCATACTCCTTAGCTGACTGAGTTGTATGGAACTGTGATTACCAGTTACCACTCCCTCCTTAAAGAAATGTCATACCATTAGCATTTCCAGCCCTTGTGCCCTCTGGCTGTTCTGTGCATTCAGAGGTTAAGCTCTCCAGAAGTTTGGAATGGCTGGACTGGGGAAAGGTGAGTAGTGACAGAATCTAGCTGGAACCATGAGTGCTTCTGCTATACTCCTTGGGACTTTGATGCTGGGCAAAGCATTGCCATGGAAACAGTAACACTTCCTCCTCTTTCTTTGTCTCCTACAGCCTCTGTCCTTGATAGGAAACTTCTCAAAGGGAGGGGACTCTCCTGGTTGTTTTGTATGGTCCAAGTACCCTGCAGTAGTATCTGGGTCAAAATATTACACAGGGAATATTTGTTGAATGAGTGAACAAATGAGTGATTGGCTGAGTGAGGAAAAGAGTTGGCAGGTGTCCTTGTGCAACAGTCAGGTACTGTTGGAATCCTCAGTGTAGAGAAAGAGGAGTGATTGAGGGTCCGGGGGTCAGGGGGGGCCAGAGTTCAGCATAAGACGAAATGAGAAAACCAGGAGTGAGAAAACCAGGACACAGATCTTAGTGAGGCTACCCACTGAACTACAGTTTGAACAGGTCAGGAAGAATCTCTGTACTTAATTCTTTTACACAAAAGGAACAGGGGGCGGGGCCAACCCGTATTTGCTTAGTGCTTGCTGTGGCCTGGGGCTAGGGCTGGGACATGGCCAGGAAATGGAGTCTTTTGTCACCATGGGGGTGCACTATGCAGTTCTACTTCAAGGGAGACCTTCTGCAAGGGGTTCAGTTAGCTGTGGCTTCCTGAGCCTGGCTGGGACACTCACGCTGAGGCTATCTCCACAGTGACAGAGCTCGAAAGGATGATAGAACCAGAAGCTCTCCCTGCCCAGCCTCTTTGCCTCTCTCTCCATAGCGTCAGGCCATGTGGTCTGAGGCTCTCCTGGCTACTCCGGCTCCCTCTCCTCCTTAAGTGTTTTTCCCAGGATGTCTTCTTAGCTGTTTAATTCCATCTTAACACCATCTTCTAGAAGGCCCAACCCGACAAATCTTTATTCTTTAAAATCTGAATGATGATGGGCAACACATGATAGCATGTGTTACTTACAGCCCTTAAGGATACAACAAGGTTATGTTGTGAAGGACTGTTAAGGAACTTTCTCCTTCAACATGGCCGTTTCCATCGTCATCAGAGCAGCTCTGACTTCTATTGATGCTGCCTTGTAGAAGGAGCAGGTGGGTAGGTCATTGGCCCTCACCTGAGATTTCAGCCACTCCCATGCCAGATGCATATGATCTCAGGAGGCACTAGGGCACTGGAAATCCTGCATATCAGATATTTACATTATGATTCATAACAGTAATGGAATTGCAATTATGAAGTAGCAATGAAATAATTTAATGCTTGGGGTCACCACAATATGAGGAACTGTATTAAAGGGTAACAGCATTAGGAAGGTTGCAGACCGCTCTAGAGTCTATAGAACGTGAAAGGCAGGGATAGGGAGACGACTCCATCTGGACAGATATGGGAAAGTCCATGTGGTAATGCAGCTGCTTTGAGGGTAACCAAAGCAGACCTGGGGAGAATTGCTACTTTGGCCTGTCACTGGGGTTCTGTCCTAATTTGCTTTCTATTGCTGTGGTAAACATTAGGACCAAAGGCAGCTTGAAGAAGAAAGAGTTTATTCAGCTTATGTGTTCTGATCATAGTCCATCATAGAGGAAAGCCAGGGTAGGAGCAGAAGCCAAAGCCTGGAGGCTAGAACAGAAGAAGAGACCATGGAGGAGTGCTGCTTACTGGTCTTTTCCCCATGACTTGTTCAGCCTGCTTTTTTTTTTATGCAACCCAGGACCACCTGGCCAGGGATGGCAACAACCACAGTGGCCTGGGCCCTCCTGCGTCAACAGTCTGTCAAGATGGAGGCAGTGTTACAGAGGCAGTTCCTCAATTGACATTCTCTCTCCCCAGATGACTCAAGCTTATGTCAGTTGACAAAAGCAAAACAAAAAGAAAACCCCTAACTAGCATGTACCCTATTTGGGGTGGGCAGTCATTTGGTCATGTCTCCATAGGAAAAGGCTAGCATGGAGTCAGGGCTCAGTGAAGGGTATCTGTGGCTGTTGTCAGCTTTACTGACTTAACTGATCTTGTGTCAGGGGAGCTGGTGAGAGCCACATCTGTGAGGCGTCAGTGCCATCAGTTTGTTTAGGCTGGAGGCTGCCTCTGAATCTCCACATCCTTAGATGTCCCTCGAGGAACTAGGGGCTAATCTATGTGGATACTGGGAACAAGAGGAAGCTCTGGGGAAAGAAAGAGGTGAATTAGAGGCCTCTTCTGAATACATATCTGCTTAGCAGCCATTGCTCTGCTTCTTGTTGGGCGCTGGTTATCAGGTGATCAGGACACTGGTGCTGTTAAGGAGCAGAGATGTCAAAAGGGAAGATAGGGCAGATAGTCTTCTAGCAGAGCCCTCATGAGGGATGCAGATGCTTGTGGCAGTATCACCCTGGGCATTGCCATTTGGACAGTTCTTTCTGTAGAGCAAGTCAGCTCTTCTGGGATCTAGATGCGCCCATATTGTATGTCCATCTTACGAGTGCTTAGTCGGATCTGTTTCCTGCCAAATGGATAGTTTCCTAAGCATGAAGACCCTTAAGTACCTTGGTGAGGTGCGCCTCTAAACGTCAGCACCATGCTCAGCACCCAGCACCTGTGTAGTCAGCTTTCCAGTGCGGCAACAGATACCTGAGACAATAAACTTGACAAAAGAAGAGATTTATTTTGGCTCAGTTTGGAAATCTCAGTCTGTGAATGGTTGGTCCCCCTGCTTCTGAACCAGTGGTGAGGCCCATCGTAGTGGCAACACACAGTATGGAAGAGAGCCCTTCGCCTCAGGTGCAGATAAACAAAGAGAACAGAGTCTCCTAATTCTCTTCAGGTCTTGCCTCTCCCTATTACTGAAAGCTTCCCGTTAGGACTCCATATGAAGTTCTACTCTTCCTAGCAACACCTAGCGACACCGCGGCCCAGGAGCCAACCCTTTAACACATGGACCTTTGAAGTACACTTAAGATTGAAACTGCAGCATATTTATAGTTTCGTGACTTCGAGAACAATCTCTCTTTCCTGCGGTGGTCATATGGCTTTAATAAGAGCATGTTTATCAAGTGTAACGCACATGACACGTGTTATGTGGACTTTTCAAGTTGGCAGAGTCTTAAGCGCTGACACAGCGAGTGATGTGGTCTTACGGTTCCTTCCCTACTCACGTGGTTACTTGAGGGAGGGGCTAAATGAAGTCATAAGAATACATCGTTCTCAACAAGGTTAGTCATGTGATCAGTATTCAGACAGCCTTCGGTAAATGATATGTATCATTTAAGTTATTCAGGATGAATGCGTTCCCAAGATCTGTTCAACATCATGCCTAGTGTTAGCGCCATCCTGCCTGTACATAGCACCACACTAACAGGAAAGTCTCATGTTGTGTGCTTACAATTAAAAACAAGTAGCGGGGCGGTGATGACTCATGCCTCTAATCCCAGGCCTTAGGAGGCAGAGGCAGGAGTGTCTCTATGAATTCAAGGCCAGCCTAGTCTACAAAATGACTTCCAGGACAGCCAGAAACCCTGTCTTTAAAACCAAAAAACGAACAACAACAACAACAAAAAAAAAACCAGTTAAGTGTAATGGTGCCTGTCTTTAATCACAGCACCCAGGAGGCTGAGGCCAGAGGACCTTTTGTGAGTTTGAGGACAGCCTGACCTTTATAGCCAGCCAGAGGTATAAAGTGGGCCCCTGTCTCAAGACAATAACAATAACAACAACAACAACAACAAGATCCATCCAAACCCTAAGTAAACAAAAGTTAAGGGGAAAAAATAGAGGCAGCGTTGTAACTTAACAGCATGTCCAGAACAAATGATCAGCATGACTAAGGTTTATTCTTTGCATTCTTCACAACACATTCCCATTTTGAAATAGCGTAGTAAGAGAATGTGTGGGGGTAAACGGGTTAACAATCTCAGGTATTATCATTGTCAGCTTCCGATGCCCTTTTACTGTTCTAAATTCTGAAATGCAGAGAATGGAAGCAGAGAATGGGTTATGTTACAATGATTTGGTCAGAGCAGCCACTAGGAATATTCTCAGAATGCTTCACCAGGTGGCGCTCTTTTACCGGGATAGGTTCTGGCCAACTCCCTCCTCCCACTTCCCAGCATGCAGTGGCCTCTCCTCACCAGGACAGCCCAGCATTATAGAGCTAGCTGGGATATTGTGTCTAGGCCTTGTTTCAGACAGGGAGAAATAAATATTTGAGAAAGTATGTCTCTGGGCCAAGAGGCCGCACGTCACCAGGTGGTAGTAGGGTGGAGTTCTGGTTTATTCAATTTGGAACCTCATCTGCTTCCCACTGCGTTCCATCTCTTACTCAGCTCTCTGCAGACTCTACTAGATCTTGCCTTGCAGGCTTCGCTTCACACTGACCCCCGGTGGGGAGAGCTAGTGCTTCCCTACTAGGCATTTGCCAGTTTCTGCTATTACGGGTGAAGGTATTGGGAACAGGAAAAGGATGTAGGCAGGCTCTTGTAATTTCTCCCCCTTCTGGAAGCATTCAGGGGCAGTGTATGTGCAACTAGGGGCAAGGACCTGGAACCAAACCGTTCTTGTCATAACCCTTCTTCTTCACAGCAAGATAATGGGTGTGAGTAAACTTGTGTCTCATTATTCCATCCATAAAGTTGGGGCAATAAAATATCCCATGGGAGCTGTCATAGGTGAAGCACTCACTGAAGTTGGAGGCATAGGGTATGAGAATGTGAGCATCATGGTTCACCAGCATCCTACCTGGACAGAGAAGCTTCTGGGAGGATGCTGGCTGCCCATACTGGCCCTCACCTGTGTATTCCTGCCACAGCATCCTTTTATGATACCTGTCACATATTTCAGTGATGCTGTGTGATGCGGTGTGTTAAATCTAGGGTGTTATGTTCAATGGACCTGCAGCCCAACCCAGGGAAGTAGGTACTAAGCATGTTCCCATCACATGGAAGAGCCTCAGACTTGACAAAGTCATCTCTCCAGGGTCACTGCCTAGTGACAGACCTCACAGTCAGGCCTGTCTGACTAAGCTGTAAGATTAAGCTGTTTACTTCTGCATTCTACTGCCTCCTTTTGAAACTGGCAAAAGCAATAAGCACAAACCCCTCAACAGTAGGGGCATCATCCGTACTCAAGGTAGTTCTGCAGGGTCCACTCTTCCCAGAACCACCCATCTGTAGGGTGATGGTTCTTACCACTTTAAAAAAGATCTATCGATCAGCAGGCTCTTTATTGTAGCACTGATGTGTTGAA
>NW_021620588.1:1501445-1526194 GCF_004785775.1 Grammomys surdaster
TCATGGCTTGCTCACTATGCTTTCTTACAGCATCCAAGACCACTAGCCCAAGAGAGACACTGCCTACAAGGGCTGACCCTCCCATATTAGTCACCAGTTAAGAGAATGTTTAGAGACTTGCCTACAGCCCAATCTTACGGAGGCATTTTCACAGTAGATGTTCCCACCTCTCAGATGACTCAAGTGTGGGTCAAGCTGACATAAATTTAGTCAGCATACATGCTTCCCTGGCTCGTGGGCCAGGTATCCACTCATCCTTCAAGAACTCAGAATTCAGCTAGGGAGGCAGGGGTCAACAAAGACAAAAGCTAGGTGCTTAGACAATCACAGGCACAACTACTCTAATGACTGGGGTAATCCCAAAAGCTTTCTCAGGAGAATAAATGGCAGATGTGGTGAATGAAGGACACTCCAGGCAGAAGGGATACATACCAGAAAAGTGTGGAGTGTGACATGTTAGGAGCAAATGTATTTTAGAATGCTGTACTCCCAGAGCATGCACTAGGAATGACTAGGCTATGGGATGAGAGGTAAGCAGAGCAAGGCAATGATGGTGTGACCATGGCTAACCCTCATTGAGTGCCTTGTACCTGTCAGCTTCTGCCTCACTGCAGATGGAGAAACTAAGTGGTGAGGTAGTGTACCTAAGGCAAACTGATTTCTTGTAAGCCTCATTAAGAAACTTGGTCAAAGAGCTAAGAAGTGGAAGGCTAGCTGCAACATACTGAGGCACCCACACTTAGTGGGTGGAACAGTGCCACTGCGTTTACCCCAGCATTCTGTGGTGTGTCTGAGCTCAGCTGGACAAGGCCCTTCTTGGTTTAGCTTGTAGTCTCAAGGTGGCAACTGCATGGTTGGGGTGGGATGTCTGGCACCTCAACGACTCTGTCCATCATTCTGGATCTGCCCCTGTAACCACTTTCGCAGCCTGTTCTTTCTGGTTTACAAGCTGCCAGGTCTTCTTGATGCCTAGACTCCCAAGTCCCCAGACCTCATCTCCTATGTATTATGCTGGTCAAAGTGCTCATGGGCAGATGCATGGAGAGAGGAATTAGGTTGGGCTTCTGATAGAGGGAGAGACAAGTGCATGCTGGGAGGACAGACTGGTTTGAGAGCATCTTTGGATACTAGCTGGCACAGTTAAAACTTTTTATTCTAGAAGGAGGCTGTGGCAGCCTTGTGGAAGATGGATTGAAGTGGATGATTAGAGACGTTGTTCTCGTTCGCTTTCTGTTGCTGTGTTAGAACACTGTCCAAAAGTAACTTGGTGACACAAGGCTTGATGTGGTTGACAGGTCACAGCCCATCATTGAGAGAAGCCAGGGCAAGAACTCAGGGCAGGAACCCAGAGGCAGGAGCTGAAGCAGAGGCCGTGGAGGAACACTACTAATTGGCTTGCTTCCCCTGACTTGCTTTCTTATACATCTCAGGACCACCTGCTCAGCAGTGGCATTGCCCAAGGTAGGCTGAGCACCCCAACATCAATCAATAACAAAGCAAAACCCCACAGTCATGCCCACAGGCAAAGAGAGTTAAGTTTCCTTCTTCCCAGGTGTGTCAAGTTGAAAACCGAAATTAGCCGTAGAAACCATGGAGATTAATTATAAGTTTATGTAATAAACTTGGATAGTTTCAGTTGAGTTGGTCATGAACTTTCCTTTGGTTCTGTTATTCTGTGAAGACCAGTGCAACTGGAGTTTAACATGGCGACAACACTAGCTTACATTTAACGAGCACAGACTATGTGACAACTACTGCAAAACTTCACTCTGACCAGAGCTGGCAGAATGTGATGAATGCTTATAATTCTAGCACTTAGAAGGTAAAACAGCAAGAGGATCGTGCGTTCAAGGTCAGCCTGAGTTATCTGTCAAGGCTCACAAGCAAAGCAAAGCAAAGCGAAGTGTAGTGAAGCGAAGCAAAGCGAAGGGAGGTGAGACGGGGCGAGGCGGGGCGAGGCGGGGCGGGGTGGGGCGGGGCGGGGCGGGGCGAGGCGGGGCGAGGAGAAGTGAAGCGAAGCGAAGCAAAGCAAAGCAAGGCAAAGCAAGTGGAAAAGTTGGGGCTGGAGAGATGGCTCATTGGTAAAGAGTCCTTACTGCTCTTGTAGAGGATGTGAGTTCAGTTTTCAGAACCCATATGTGTACGACCATCTGTAACTCCAGTTCTAGGGTCTCTTGTGCCCTCTTTGGGCCTCTGTAGGCACTTCATGCATGTGGTGCACATACATGCTGGCAAAACAGCCTATGTATATAACTTTGGCTGAGTTTGGTTGTCAACTTGACAACAAAACTTTATATATATGTGTATATATAAAAGAAAGAATGGCAAAGTCAAGCTGAATACTCGGCCTATGTGAATTAGAAACCTGCGTTCTCTTTTTATCATGATCATGGCAATGAGATGACGGTTGTGGTGGTGGTGGTGTGTGTGTGTGTGTTTATGTGTGTGTGTGTGTGTGTGTGAGGTGGGGTGCACATGAGTGTGCATACCACATACGTGTAGAGGCTAGGAGACAATTCCCAGGAGCAGAGTCTCTTCTCATCATGGGTCCCAGTGACTGCACTCAGGTCAGGTTTGTGTGGTGAATGCTTTCGTCTGCTGCAGTCTGTCTCCAACCCCCAAACCTGTATTCTCAATGGTCAGTCCCACACTGTCCCTGGAAACCCCGGTGAAGAATGAGTTTATGCCAGTTCCACAAAAAGGATCCAAGTCAGATAAAGCTCATGAGACCTACAAGTTTTAAACCGCAGTCGTCAAAGTGTCCAGTCATGTGTACCAAAGAAAGTACCAGTAGCACTGTTGCTTAGTGAGTCGATTTGGAAACCTTCTCTTAGTTTGCTGATAGCTGAGATAAAACTATGTCTTAATAATTGTCTCCTACCCTTTCTGGCAAGTCATAATTTTTAGTCAAAATGAATATCTATCAAATATTATACTTTGATTATGAATCACAATTGCATTATATTATTGAATATTATATAATGATTATCTGATTAAAATCTAAAAAAGTATGCTGTAATTGTGTCTCCTTCCTGGTATAACTTTGTTTTTCTTGGAGTTAATAATGTCTTCTTATTTTCTCTCATTTTTTGTGTTGTTACCTAAATCTGTTCTTTTTGTTCCTATTAGAACTTCCATGGGCCTACCAGTAGGTTGTTTTTGTTGTTTGTTTGTCAAAATTTTTATCTCAATTCTTTTTTTTTTTTTTTTTTTTCGCTTTTCGAGACAGGGCTTATGTAGTCCTGGCTGTCCTGGAGCTCTCTCTGTAGACCAGGCTGGCCTCAAACTCAGAAATCCACCTGCCTCTGCCTCTCAAGTGCTAGGATTAAAGGTGTGCACCACCACTGCCCAGCTTATCCCAATGCTTAAAGAATTTTATTTATATTTATTTTTCTAAAATTTGTATATGTGTGCTGTATTTCCCTCTTTTTCCTCCCTTCAACTCCCCTCTCAAATTCATGGCCTCATTTTCTATTTTATACACACACACAAACACACACACACACACACACACACACACACACACACACACGAATATATCAACATGACCTACTGAGTTCATTTAGTGGTGCTCGTATGTATGTGTTTTTAGGACTGGCCATTTGGTATTGAATAGCCAATTAGGAGGCTCATCCCTGGGGGAACACTGATTCTCCCTCTCTCTTCAGTCATTACTTGCCTGTAGCTCTTTATTTAGGGGTGGAGCCTTGTGTGTCACATTGGTGTGTCAACATGTGTTGTCATTACTTAGGTCTTGTTTGTTTTGTTTTTTTTTTTTGAGACAGGGTTTCTCCTGGAACTTGCTCTGTAGACCAGGCTGGCCTCGAACTCAAGGACCCACTTGCCTCTGCCTCCCAATTGCTGAGATCAAAGACATGCACTGCCAGAGGACTAGATCTTGTTTAGGCAGCTACGTTGTTATGATTTCATTGATATAGCTTCCCTGTCATCTGTATAAGACATGAGCTCCTAGCAGGTGTACTGGTCCTCTGTCTCTTGCACTCTTTTCGTCTGCTGTGCTGAGATGGTCCCTGAGCTGATGTAGGGGTGGTGCTATGGTTGCATCAGTTGGGATTGGCTACCCCATGATCAGTTGTTCTTTGCCCAGTCATGGCTTTCTGGGATGATCTCTGCCATAAAGAAGCTTTGTTATCGAGGAGTGTGAGCTGCACCTATCTATGGGTATAAGGATATATAAATAATTTATCATACAGTCACATAGCATGTGTACTCAACATTTCTTCTGTGAAGTCTTTCTCTTCCTATATACACTGAGATTTTCTCTAGACCTTTCACCTACTTGTGATTTGGGAGTTACTTTTGCTTTACTTTTATGCTGGACCCTGTGTTTCCTGGGTCCTGTGGTCTACATGCCATTCAGCCTGTCTAAGGAAGGTACAAAAGAGAAACATTTTCTGAGGTTCTGGATTTCTATCCCATCTGGATTTTTCAGTTTGGCTGCATAAAAATCTATTCAAATTATGTTTCCTTGAAGGTATTGTCCCAGTGTGTTCTTGGTTTTTAGGATAATGTTCTAGGAGCCCAACATAGTTATTAATATCATTCAATTGTATCAGATGTATCTTTTGGGAGACTTCCAGGCTCTTCTTGATACCCTTGGTTTGTTAAAATTGGCATTGACCTTATCTTTTTCTTTTTTTTTCTTTTTTTTTTTTTTTGTTTTTCAAGACAGGGTTTCTCTGTATAGTCCTGGCTGTCCTGGAACTCACTCTGTAGACCAGGCTGGCCTTGAACTCAGAAATCCGCCTGCCTCTGCCTCCCAAGTGCTGGGATTAAAGGAGTGCGCTACTGTATAGTCCAGGCTGTCCTGGAACTCACTCTGTAGACCAGGCTGGCCTTGAACTCAGAAATCCGCCTGCCTCTGCCTCCCAAGTGCTGGGATTAAAGGAGTGCACTACCGCCGTCCGGCAAGAGTTCTTTTTCACAGATTTTGGTTTATCTTCTTTTTTAAGTTGATTCTTGCAATATGTAAATTCTGTAGGGTTAGCAATTGTAGTTTTCATTGGTGGCCTTTCCTATTTATTCCTGGTTCAGTTGGAGGAGACACTGTTCTTTTGGGCTCTTTTTTTTTTTTTTTTTTTTTGGAGGAGACTTTGCAGTCCGGGTCCTTTGTTTCTTTTTTGTACACTAGGCCATGAATTCCTATGGAATGGACTCCAGCAGCTCGGGCTCTTTCCCGTTAGTCCTCACAGAGTGTGCTTCTCTGGATGGCACGGGCTGGTGCTTCAGCTGAACCCAGGTGCCCTTGGCGTCCTTTTCTTCTGATCGTTCTCCTTCACCCGCTTCCACAAGCTGCTCTTCGAGGGCTTCATGTGCTCAGTCCGCACATTGATCCTCTTGGCCAGAATCTTGCCCTTAACTTGCTTGTTTACAATGATGCCCATGGCATGCTGAGTAACATTGTAGACGCCTTTTTTTTTTTTTTTTTTGCCATGGTAACACTTATGGGGCATTCCTTTTTGAACAGTACCCATTCCCTTGATGTCTACAATATAAGCCTTCTTGTAGATTTGCATGTATGTGGCCAAAGAAACAACTCCATGTTTCCTAGACGGCCTAGAGAACATATACTGAGTGCCTCTCCTCTTTCCCTTTTGTGTTAGACATTTTGGTGAGTTACTGGAAGATGGCTGCTGAGGCGACTTCGGCTCTCTTCTAATGAAGCCTTTTTTTTCTTTTTTTCTTTTTTAAATTTGTAGACCTTACTTTATGTTTTTGGCATAAAACCTGGTTGGAGCCATTCTTCTCATTTCTCTGACAAAGTACCCTATCAAAAGCAGATTAGGGAAGGAGGAAGGGTTTGCCTTGGCTCACAGTTCCACGGTGTAGTCTATCATGGTGGGGAGGTCAAGGCAGCAGACATTTAAGGAAGAGTTGGTCACATTTGAAGTCAGGACGCAAAGGGAGGCGGATGCTAACACTCAGTCCACTTTCTCCTCCCATTCAGTCCTGCCTCCCTAGTGCCTATAATGGTTTTGCCCTCATTTAAGGTGGATTCTCCTACCAGGATTAACCCAGTTTACAAACTGTCTCATAGACATGTCCAGAGATTTGTCTCCAAGGGGATTCTAGATCCTCTGAAGTTGACAATCAGTACAAGCCACCACAGAAGCCCTGGGTGTACAGAGAGAGCTTATGAAGCAGGGCTCTTTGCTGTTGGGTTTTTGGTAGGCATTCTTGTTGGCTTGTTCTATATTTGTGGTATATATGTACAATGGAGTATTTCCAGCCTGAAGGAAGAAAAAACCATTGTTACAGTCTACTACATAGCTCAACCATGAGGATGTAAAGCGAAATGAACCATACACAAAAGGGCCGAGTATATATTCAGTGTGGTTTCGCTTACATGAGACATCAGCAGCAGCAATACACCGAGACAGAAAGTAGCATGAAAAGTAATATGGACTGGGGAAGGAAGGAGGAGACTGGCAGTTAGTGCTTCAGGAGCACAGCTTTTCATTTGGGACCATGAAAGTTTTTGAGAAGGATGCTTGGGGTCCTTTACACATTCTGGGAATGTATATCATACCAGTGAAGTGAACACCTAAAAATGGCTTCACGGCTTCTCTCTCTCACCGCTCTCCCTCCCTTTCCCTCCTTTCTTCCCTCTCTGGTTCCTTCCCTTCCTTTTTTTGCAGTCTAGGCTAGCACTCTATAACTGAGCTATGTTCTCAGGCCTAAAATGGCAAAATTTAGTATTATGCATAATTTGTATCATAAAAATAAAAAAAGAAGAGCAAAAAAGGGAGTGGATGAAAATATCTAACTCATTGTGACAGTGCCTTCACTCTCCAGGTCGATGTGAACATACCCCTGTAATCTCTCTCTCTTCCTCTGCTTCTGTTTTGTTTCTCAAGACAAGATTTCTCTGTGTAGCTCTGGCTGTTCTGGAACTCACTAGGAACCAAACTAGATCTGCCTGCCTCTGTCTCCAGAGTACTGAGATTAAAAGCGTGAGCCACAACTGGTTTCCTTTTTAATCTCTTGATCATAATCTCTCTTCTCAGGAAGAGGAAGGAGTAGAGGTGCATGGTCCTGTAAGATATTTTTAGTCTCTGCTACATGGATGGGGAGATGCTGGAAAAGTATCAGTTTGATTGGTTTTTATACACAAGCAAAAAAAAAGTGAGTTGTGGACATAATGTATTTGTAAATACATATGAAGTACAGAGCCTGGCTCTGAGGGCACTGAAGGGGACAGAACATGCAGTGAAGTGTAATACAGTTGCTGTCATCTTGGCTGGAGCTCTAAGTTGCCATAGCAACAGGCCCGAACAGGAACCTGATTACAGGAAGGCCTTCTTAGCTTCAACTTACATTATTTAATTAGGCACAAATGATGGGGCAGATCATCACATGGCACCCAGAACATCTTCTACGTTGATAAGCTGCATAATTAGCCAAATCTAATAAGTCCTTAAAACAAGTAAAATAACCTCCCAAGTCTTGCTTTTTGCATTCCTTACCCTCAGAGTCTTCAATAGTCAAAAGAATTTCCTGGGGTTTCTTTGGTGAAGTATTCGAAGCAGAGTTAGTAATAGTATTGGAGGGTTCTTCTCCCTAGTGTAGATTGAGAAATGGTGTGAGGAGATTAATGAGAGATAACAGCTCGCCGCAACTGCTGTTTACCGTTTTCAAGCTGTCTAGTACGTGCAAGGTCATCATATGAAGAAACTACTGTGTAAAAGTCAAGTTTCAGGGCTCTGTCACGGAGTGGGAAGGGGAGTTTTGAAATTTCAATTGCAATGCACTGTATGGCTAAGAGCATTTAGAATACAGTGTGGGTAGAAGCAAGCAGGTTTGTGTAGTGGCAGTCACCATAGCTCAGCTTCTGGAAGACAACAGTGGTGTTAGCTATTTTTGTTGTTGTTGTTGTTGTTGTTGTTGTTGTTATTGCTGTGATAAAATATTATGACCACAAACAACTTCTGAAAGAATGAAGTTTTGGCCTATAATTCCTGAGGGATAACAGTTCACCATAGCAGGGAAACACAGAGTAAAGCTATAGACCTGGCTGCAGGAGCAGGAAGCTGAGATCTCACATCTCCAGGCTCAAGCATGAGGAAGAAAAGGAACTCTGTCAGGATCCATGTAAGAAAGGCTAAGGGCTGGAGAGATGGCTCAGTGGTTAAGAGCACTGACTGCACTTCCAGAGGTTCTGAGTTCAAATCCCAGCAACCACATGGTGGCTCACAACCATCTGTAATGAGATCTGATGCCCTCTTCTGGTGTGTCTGACGACAGCTACAGTGTATTCATATATAATAAATAAATAAATCTTTAAAAAAAAAAAAAAAAAAAAGAAAGGCTAAGGCTAACAGGGAGCCTTCCAGAAGGTGGCCCACCTTTTTGCATGGATTAAGATGGCTGAGTTCTGAGAGATAAGGTCCCAAAGAGACTTCATCTCAGGATTGCTTCTTGCAGCTGATATGCCTTTCCTGTCATTATTAAATTAATTTAATAATCCCTGGGCATTAGCCTACCCTATTGAGCAGATTTCCTGCAGATCAACATAAAGATGAACTTTCATAAATTAATGCTGTTTAGATAGATTACTGATTTTTATTGAATTTCTAATTTGATCTTAGGAAGAAAGTCTTAAGAGATAGTTTTAGTTGTTTTGCTAGGAAGATGTAGTAAAATTAGGATAAAAAATAAAATGTGTTCACTCCTCATATTAGTGAGTAGAGGCTACATAATGAGAAATACAATGAGCTTTCATAATTACACTAAAAAGAGAAATAGACTTGGGACAAATTAGTGTTCAAGGAAAAGCATTCAGGCCAGAGGATAAGACAAGACCATGTGAAACTGTTGCTTTGAACTTATAATGAATGTATACAATGAAACACTGCTTTGAACTTAGTATCAATATCCTCTTGTAACTCCTCTTTTATCATTTAACATTTTATCTTTGAGATAATTTTCTAAGAACTTTGTCTATAAAAAGGCCAGAGAAAAGAAATGAAATTGTGTGTGTGTGGCTTTCCCCCATCCATCCATCCATCCATCCATCCATCCATCCATCCATCCACCCACCCATTCAAATGTATGGGTGCAGCCATTTTCCATGTCACCAAGTGTTTATGTGTCTGTGTGAGTGACATCTTTCCTTTCCTTTTTCTCTCCAGTTCAAAAAGAGTTAACTAGCTCCCTGGCCAGTGAGAGGCTGAAGAAAAAAGAACAATAGCAATAAATCCTTGTACTTACTTCCCCCCTGCTAGACAGTGTGGTGTGTTAACTGCCAGATATTAGTGTTTATTTAGCCACAAGTAGTCATGAGTTGAGTTTGTAGCACAGTATAGTAAGAAAGAGTTAAAAGAGGGGAGATCATCCATCTTTTGACCTGTGTCTGATGCTGTGTTCCAAGTCAACCCTTTCCAACCACGCAGGCTCCCAGCAGAACTGGAAGTGGTCAGAGTTTTTACATTCTGAAAGCTCACCCCCCAGTGACATACTTCCTCCAGAAAGCATGACCTATATATGACTGCTACAAACAGGGTCAACGACTGGGGAGCAAGTGTTAAATGCCTAAGCCTATGGCATAGACTTCTTTATCCAATTCTTTATTCAAACTGACACAGGAGTTTTAAACAGAACTGTAGAAAAAGCCATCCCTTTGAGGAAGGCAGATTGGGTTCATTAAGATCTTAGCATCATCTGAAGCTTCTCATTAAGTTGGGCTCCTTTCAGCCATTCTCTTTGCCCATCTCTCATGCCAGGTAAAGTTATCAACTGGAATTACATACTGGTCAGCCTCCCAAGGCAAATGGTTCTTTTCAAGTCTGTACCAGTCTTGGAAGGCCTGAGGTTTTTGTTGACTGGAGCTTTACTCTCCTATCTATAGTGATGGCCTGTTTTACAGCAGAGGGACTTTAATTGAGTTGTTCTTCCTTGGATACAAATGTATAATCAAACATATAATTTAAATCATTAGTTTTGTTTTTGCCTTTGTAATTTTTTTTGGCAGTTGCTAATTCTAAAGCCCAAAAGTGAGACATGACAATTTAAAAGCAAAGGTTGACCCTTCTGGTCTGCATCGGTGCCTGGAACAGTTCTAGGGTGCCAGCTCTGCACCCAATCCTCCAAGACTCAGAGGAGGCTGGACTCCCAGGAGCTCTAACATGCCCAGGAACATAGGATGATAGGATCACAGGATATCAGGAGCCTGGGCACACCAGGATTTTGGGATCCCAGAAGCAGCCTGACTCCCAGGAGCTAGAACAACCAGGGTCTCAGGATCACAGGATCACAGAGACAGCTGGACTCTGAGGAGTTCTGACACAACCAAGATAACAGGACAGATAGGCTCCAGTCAGAGACAGTGAGTGCAGGTAGCTCTAGTGATAAACACATGGTGAAAGGTAAGTACAAGAACATAAGCAACAGAAACCAAGGTAACTTGGCATTATCAGAACCTAATTCTCAGGACCCAACATTTTGTTGCATACAGGAAATGCACCTAAGTGACAAAGACAGACACTACCTCAGAATAAAAGGCTGGAAAACAATTTTCCAAGCGAATGGTCCCAAGAAACAAGCGAGAGTAGCCATTCTAATATCGAATAAAATCAACTTTAAATCAGAAAGTTATCAAGAAAGATAAGAATGGACACTTCATACTCGTCAAAGGAAAAATCAGCCAAGATGAAATCTCAGTTCTGAATATCTATGCTCCAAATGCAAGGGTACCCACATTCATAAAAGAAACTTTACTAAAGCTCAAAGCACACATTGCACCTCACACAAGAATAGTGGGGGATTTCAACACCCCACTCTCATCAATGGACAGATCATGGAAACAGGAACTAAAAAGAAACACAGTGAAACTAAGAGAAGTTATGAACCAAATGGATTTAGCAGGTATTTATAGAACATTTAATCCCAAAACAAAAAAAAAAAATACCTTCTTCTCAGCACCTCATGGTACCTTCTCCAAAGTTGACCATATAATTGGTCACAAAACAGGTCTCAACAGATACAAGAAAATTGAAATAATCCCATGTATCCTAACAGATCACCATGGACTACGGCTGGTCTTCAATAATGATACAATCAATAGAAAGCCCACATACACGTGGAAACTGAACAATGTTCTACTCAATGATAACTTAGTCAGGAAAGAAATAAAGAAATTAAATACTTTTTTTTTTTTTTAGAATTTAATGAAAATGAAGATACAATATACCAGAACTTGTGAGACACAATGAAAGCAGTGCTAAGAGGGAAACTCTCTAAGTGCCAACAAAAAGAAACTGGAGAGACCATACACTAGAAGTTTGACAGCATAGCTGAAAGCTCTAGAACAACAACAACAACAAAAAAAGCAAATGCACCCAAGAGGAGTAGAAGGCAGGAAATAATCAAACTTAGGGCTAAAATAAACCAAGTAGAAACAAAAAGAACTATATAAAGAATCAACAAAACCAGGAGCTGGTTCTTTGAGAAAATCAACAAGATAGATAAACCTTTAGCCAGACTAACCAGAGGGCACAGAGACAGTACCAAATTAATAAAATCAGAACTGAAAAGGGAGGCATAACAACAGAAACTGAGGAAATTTAAAAAATCATCAGATTCTTCTACAAAAGCCTATACTCAACAAAACTGGAAAATCTGGGATGAAATGGACAATTTCCTAGACAGATACCAGGTACTAAAGTTAAATCAGGATCAGATAAACCATCTAAACAGTCCTATAACCCCTAAAGAAATAGTAGCAGTCATTAAAAGTCTCCCCACCAAAAAAAGCCCAGGACCATATGGTTTCAGTGCAGAATTTTATCAGACCATCCAAGAAGACCTACTTAATACCAATTCTCTATAAACTATTCCACAAAATAGAAACAGAAGGAACACTACTCAATTCATTCTATGAAGCCACAATTATGCTCATACCTAAACTACACAAAGACCCAACAATGGAAAAGAACTTCAGACCAATATCCCTTATTAATATCAATGCAAAAACACTTAATAAAATTCTCACAAACTGAATCCAAGAACACATCAAAACAGTCATCCATCATGATCAAGTAGGCTTTATTCCAAGAATGCAGGGATGGTTCAATATTCAGAAATCCACTATATAAACAAACTCAAAGGAAAAAACCACATGATCATCTCACTAGATGCTGAGAAAGCATTTGATAAAATTCAATACCTCTTCATGGTAAAAGTCTTGGAAAGAACAGGAATTCAAGGACCATACCTAAACATAGTAAAAGCAATATGCACCAAACCAATAGCCAAGATCAAACTAAATGGAGAGAAACTTGAAGCAATTCCACTAAGATCAGGGACTAGACAAGGCTGCCCATTCTCTCCCTACCTATTCAATTCAGTATTTTAAGTCCTAGCCAGAGAAATTAGACAACAAAAGGAAATCAAAGGGATACAAATTGGAAACGAAGAAGTAAAAATATCACTATTTGCAGGTGATATGACAGTATACTTAAGTGACCCCAAAACTTCCACCAGAGAACTCGTACCACTGATAAACAACTTCAGCAAAATGGCCGGATATAAAATTAACTCAAACAAATCAGTAGCCTTCCTCTACTTAAAGGATAAACAGACTGAGAAAGAAATTAGGGAAACGACACCTTCCACAATAGTACTTCCACAATAGTAGCTTCCTCAAGCTGTACTTCAGAGCAAGAGTGATTAAAAAAAACTGCATGGTATTGGTACAGGGACAGGCAGGAAGATCAACGGAATAGAATTGAAGACCTAGAGATGAACCCACATACCTATGGTCACTTGACCTTTGACAAAGAAGGTAAAACTATTAGGTGGAAAAATGACAGCATTTTCAACAAGTGGTGCTGGTTGAACTGGAGGTCAGTATGTAGAAAAATGCAAATCGATCCATTCTTATCTTCTTGTACAAAACTCAAGTACAAGTGGACCAAGGACATCCATATAAAACCAGACACACTGAAACTAATAGAAGAGAAAGTGAGAAAGAGCCTTGAACACATGGGCACAGGGGAAAAATTCCTGAACAGGACAACAATGGCTTATGCTCTAAGATCAAGAATTGACAAATGGGACCTCGTAAAATTGCAAAGCTTCTGTAAGGCAAAGGATACTGTCAATTGGACAAAACGGCAACCAACAGATTGGGAAAAGATCTTTACCAATCCTACATCTGATAGAGGACTAATATCCAAAATATACAAAGAACTCAGAAATTAGATTCCAGACAATCAAATAACCCTATTAAAAATAGAGTACAGAGCTCAACAAAGAATTTTCATCTGAGGAATATCAAATGGCAGAGAAGCACCAAAAGAAATGTTCAACATCCTTAGTCATCAGGGAAATGCAAATCAAAACAATCCTGAGATTCCACCTCACACCAATCAGAATGGCTAAGATTAAAAACTCAGGTGACAGCAGATGTTGGTGAGGATGTGGAGAAAGAGGAACACTCCTCCATTGTTGGTGGGATTGTGAGCTGGTACAACTACTCTGGAAAGAAGTCTGGCTGTTCCTCAGAAAATTGGACATAGTATTACCTGAGGATCAAGCAATATCACTCCTGGGCATATACCCAAAGATGTTCCAACATATAACAAGGTCACTTGCTCCATTATGTTCATAGCAGCCTTATTTATAATAACCAGAAGCTGGAAAGAACCCAGATGTCCTTCAACAGAAGAATGGATACAGAAAATGTGGTACATTTACACAGTGGAGTAATATTCAGCTATTAAAAACAACGAATTCATGAAATTCTTAGGCAAATGGATGGAACTAGAAAATAACATCCTGAGTGAGGTAACACAATCACAAAAGAACACACATGGTATGGACTCATTGATAAGTGGATATTAGCCCCAAAGCTCCCAATATCCAAGATATAACTCACAGACCACATGAAGCCCAAGAAGAAGAAAGACCAAAGTGTGGGTGGGTGCTTCTGTCCTTCTTAGAAGGAGTAACAAAATACTCACAGGAGCAAATATAGAGACAATGTGTGGAACAGAGACTGGAGAAGGGACTGTCCAGAGACTTCCCCACCCAGAGATCCATCCCAAGTGTAATCACCAAATGCAAACACTGTTGTAGATGCTGACAGGAGCCTGATTTACCTGTCTTCTGAAAGGCTCTGCCAGAACTTGACATATACAGCAGCTAACCATAGACCTGATCATAGGGTCCCCAATGGAGGAATTAGAGTGAATACTGAAGGACTTGAATGGGCTTACAGCCCCATGGGGAGAGCAACAATACCAACCAACCAGAGCTCCCAGAGTCTAACCACCTAGCCTGGGAACACAAATGGAGGGACCCATGGCTTCAGCTGTATATGTAGTGGAAGATGGCCTTGTTGGGCATCGTTGGATAGGAGGGCCTTGGTCCCTTGAAGGCTGGATGCCCCATTGAGGAGTAATTCAAGGGCAGGGAGGTGGGAGTGGGTGGATGGGTGGGGGCACACCCTCATAGAAATAGGAGGAAGGAAGAATGGATAAGGAGTTTCTAGGGGGAGGATGGGGAAAGGGGATAACATCTGAAATGCAGATGAATGAAGTATCCGATAATAATAAAAAAGCAAAACAAAAATAAAAACAAACAAACAAATAAACAGAAAACAGATAATGGAACTGGCTATCACAGTCGAGCATTTGAGACATTTTGGCAGCAATTTAATATTACCCATATTACTGTGATTCCTTATAATTGTCAAGGACAAGGGACTGTGGAAGGGGCCCATGGAACTTTAAAACAATATCTTCATAAAGTAAAAAAGGGGGAGGTATATCTCCATACACCACAGATTTATTTAAGTTATGTTCTTTTTATTTAAAAAAAATTTTTTTTTTTAAAAAATTGGATGCTAAGGAACTCTCTGATGAGTGTTTATGGTACTCTACAACTAGGCATACTTATGCCTAGGTGAAAGGGAAGGATCCACTTACTGGCATATGGCATAATCCCATTCAGGTATTTAATATGGGGAAGAGAGCATGTTTATGTTTTTTTTCTGCAGGATACTGAAGGAGTATGGTGGCTGCCAGAGTGACGGGTGAGACATGCTGATGTCTGGACAAAGAATGATGCTGACCTGTGAGCTTGCTGAGTGCCCTGACAATGGTGACTGGGAAGCTGTATTGGACATATATTCCCGACCCACCTTTGCTTACCTATGCCCCTGATGGGATAAGCTGCCTTGCCTCAAGTTTTTAGACCTTGTGGAACAGAGAATCAAAAAGAGAAGTTATAATGACTCCTGTATTTTTCTTAAATGTGACCAGTTATTCAGATTCAATCATGGGCTGGTCTAGAAATCAATCCAATATTGGAAATAACAGTCGTCATTTGGAAGTCTGTGTCTGGACATTTTCAGAGACATATTTGGAAGTTAACTGCAGTTCTCTATGATGTTATGTTAGCAAGAGATAAAGTTGGGGCAGGATCTGGATTTCAAACAAGTGTTAGTGCATGTGTTAAGGTTCTCTTAATTATCAAGTTAAAATTACTTTTGTTTCTTCTACAGTATTTAATGTAAGTTGCATTGATTGTACACTTTCTAATTGTGTTAGTATGTTGAAATCCAGCATGTCTGTTATGTAAATCTATCAACCAGCTTTTGTTTTATTGCCCTGAGTATCACAGAACTTTGGTATTCAGAAAAAAGTTTGCAAGTACTAGAAGAAATGAGTCAGGCTTTATGCAGAAGCAAGAGCATAGTGGGCTTGATTATTACTGGTATAACAGCTTTAATTATATTAATTGCTAGCACCACTGCTTCTGCAATTGCTTTGACACAAGAAGTTAAGACAGCTACTTTTGCTAAATAATTTAGCAAAAAAAAAAAAATGTTCCTAATGTGTTGAATATACAAGAGGATTTAGATAGGCATTTGGAACAATGGATTGATGCTCTTTATCCTATTCAAATTATTGGAAGGAGGTTCAGAGTTTAAGAGTAAGGAGCCATCTCGAGTGTCATGCCAAATACCATTGGATTCGTGTTAGTTCTAAAATTTACAGTGGTAGCCATTATAATTAGGAAAAAGTTTAAGGATACTTGAGGTGTATTGGCATAATTCTAACACCTCTCTGGATGTTTTAATTTTACATAGTGAGCTTATGAATTTAAAGAATACTGCTCTGCTGAGTTGAATTGTTGATGCAGTAGCTACTGCTGATAAAATTACCCATGGCTTGAGGTCAATATTTCTATTTTGGTCAAGCTTCAAGAATGGCTTGTATAACTTGATCATGCTAGCGCTTTTTGTCCTGAGAATACTTTTATTCCTGCCCATTGTGTTAAAGGTTGTCTTTAATAATATCACCATGTTGGCAGCCAAAGAACATGGCTTGAACCTGAAAATGGACCCCAGACAGAGTTATTAAATTAATAGGCTGGCAAGCTAAGGATGCATAAGGTTCTGCGCAGAGCCTTACCAACCTAAGACAGAAATGCATTGCTTTTGATAATATATATTCCATGATGGGCAAGGAAGGCATTCTTGGCAGACCAACCTAAGACAGGCTCAGTCTTGTTTATGAAATAAAAAAAGGGGGAGAGGCAGAGAGCTTTTGGGGCTGCCTGGCAGGAATCTGTCATTGGCCAAGGACAAGGAAATGGGGTTCAGGCAGAAATCTGACATTACTCTAGAACAAAGAAGTAATTTCAGGCAGAAATCTAAATTTTAGGCTAGAACAAGGAAGTAGGCTTCAGATATGAAAATGACTTTGGGCTAGGACAGGGAAGTTGGCTCAGATATTTTGGTCATCCTGATAAGCCCTTAGAAACAGTGATCACAGGAGTGTTCATGGAATTTTTTTTATTGCCTTGCTTGTTCTCTGACGATCTGTGTTTATTGTCTTGCTTGTTCCTTGACTATTTCCATCTATTGCATTGCTAGTTCCTCAACCTAGAACTGACCTTAATACTTGCATGTAATTACAATGGTATAAAAGGAAAAAGGAGGAGGGGGGATAGGATGAGGGTTTCTAGGTAGGGGAAATGGGGAAAGGGGATGGCATCTGAAATGTAAATAAATAAAATGTCCAATAAAAAAAGGCGCAAAGGTCGGATACAGCCACCTTGTGCTCTTTCAGGACAACAGTAGAAGAAATGACAAAGACAATGAGTGATTAATCACTGCTGGAGTGATATATATCAGGTGGTCCCAATTTGAGCACCACAGGCTCCCAAGGGTCCCAGAGAGCATTGATGGGGAGGGAGGGGAGGAGACCTATATGCTATTTCCAGGCTTCAAAAAGGACTAACCCCAGCAGCTTTTATTTACCAGAGATGACATGCTCAGGCTAATTAAACCAAAACATCAGGTTTCTTTGCTTGGGGCTAGAATTAGATCAACTCAGTATAGAAACACCAGTTACCCCGTGCTGACTAGAGGCTCTGATTGGCAGTCTTTGATTAATAAACCATGAGAAAGTGAATTCATTATCAGTTAATAAATGCATTTTGTTCGATAGAAAGTGTTTCAAAGCGTAGTCTTTGTAAAGTGAGGAAAAATGAGATGTTTTATTTTGGTGGGACCACTGGGAATCAATGAGAGAGGTGTTCTTACTGGATGAGAAGATTAAGGAAGGCAGAGAGCATAGGAGGCTTCATGGGGAGCAGAGAAGATGAGCCTTGCCTAAGCAGGGTTTGGGGCACAGACGGGATTTATTTATTCAGTGGCTCTCAGAGACAGCACTGGGAACTTGCTAAAAATGCAGACGCTCAGGCTCTGCCTACAGACCAGTCACTCTGGAGACAAGGCACAGCCATCTGGGTTTTAAGATGCTTTGGGGTGGGGTGGGGTATCTCTCACACAGACTTCTACCATTGTCTCCCAAGTCTAAGATACTAACAGATAAATTGGTCATGTTCTGAGGTACCTGGTCTGTTGGAAATCTAAGTGGGAAGCATGGCTTTCTGTGGATAAGTGTTTTCTCCCCTAAATTTCCATCTGCTAACATTCTCCAACTCAGTTTGAACCAACGGGTCTTTAAGAAGAAACACCCAAGTCTTTCACTGTGTGAATATTTTTGAACAATGAGAACAGGCTTCATTCAATTTCAGAGGCTCGGTCAGCAACAGAATTGAGCCTGAGTGTGATCACTTCTCTCCCCTTACATTCGGTTTCACAGGTGCTTTCTTTTTTTTTTGCCAAGCGATACTAGTTTTCCATTTGTAGGCATGGGATAAGGTATTCCCTTTGAAAGCTACATTTATGTTACTCAGGTTATGGGAAAGAGGTAAACGGGCTGGTGAGACAATTTAGCCAGTCACTTACTGCACAAGCCTGATGACGAGTTTGATCCCAGAGATGCCAATGTTAAAGTGAAAAGAAAGAACACACCTCACAAAGTTGTCCTCTGACATCCATGCACTTGACATGATACAAACACACTGGAACACATGTTACACACACACACACACACACACACACTAACAAATACAATCTGAAAAAGATAAAGAGTCATATCAGGAGTTTGTGAAAATGAGAAATACAAGGAATACACGGATGATTAAAATGTGTGATATATTAAAGATAGCCAATGTTTGTATGCACATGTGTATGTGCATATGTATGTGCCTTTGCATGTGTGTCTATGTATACATCTGTGTCTATGTATGTGTGTACATGTGCACATGTGTGTCTATGTGTGTATTTCCATGTGTATAATGTACGCTTATGTGCATATTTGGTGCTTATGTGCATATTGATTGAGTGGTTGTTCCTCTTTCTTTCTTTTTACTTATTTTTTGGGAAAAGGCTGCAGAGATATTCGATTGCAGCAAGCATCAGAGCAAGGAAGGAAGATAACAGCACAGCAGAAGTGCTCCAGCAGCAACCCACAATCTACTTGTGGGAACAAAACTCAGTATGACAGATCGTGCACACAGTACTTTGCCAGAACTTTGTGGTCTTACTTTTTTCCTTTGGTGCAAATCCACTGAGATGTAATGAGAGCTGGAACTCAGGCATTTTGCTGTCCCGACAAAAAATAAGGGAGTCTCCCTAAGGGAGATGGCAATTAACAGCATGTCCCCAGTCTCTATGTTCAAATGGACACTTTACTTGCTCAGTTTACTTGGAGTTGAGAAGTGCCAGAATGAACTGGTTCCCATACACACATAGATGTGCTACAGACGGGGTCAGTCAAGGGGCATTTACACTGACTTCCTTTCCCCTCTATTTTTAAAGTTATAGGTAAGATTAAAATACTGGTCATACCTCCTCTAAGGTAGTGCCTGTCCAACTTTTTAAACTCAGTACAGAAAGCACAGTTTAGAATCTTGTGCATATGTGCGTACACACACGCGCACGAACACACACACACACACAGGAGCACATGCATACACATGCACACATACAGAGAAGCACATGTGTACAATGCACACACACACACACACCCTTGCACATGCACGTACACACTTTCCTACCCTAACAAGGCCCTTTGTAGCTTTCCTTTTCCTTTAGTTTTGACTTTATTCTAATTCATAAAAACCCCTACCCCACTAATGGTCTCAACTGTCTGGAAAGCTTCACTCTGACTCATAGGTTCTAAGTTATTGTGCATAAAGTTATTGTGCTTGCAAACTGGTTAAAAGTCAATTTCCTACATTCAGGAAGTTTTTCTTCTCCCTATTTCTCTCTCTGGGGACACGAGTTTGGTGGGGGCTGTGGCTTGGATCTGAAAGCTTTGATAGGTGACCTAGAGGATTTAGATGCAGGCAGAGTTTGGACCACATTCTGAGAAACACTATTTAAAGGAAAAACTTAAGATGGAGGAGAGGTGGCTCAGGGGTTAAAACCCTTTCTGTGCAAACATGAAGATTGGGGTTTAGATCCCCAAACCCACATAAACACTGTGTGGGCATAATATCTGCCTATAATTCCAGCTTCTAAAGGCAGAAACAGAGCAAGCTGTTTCACAAGATGATCTGATCGTGAGCTCTGGGTTTGATTGAGAGATCCTGCCTCAATGAATAAGAAGGAAGAATGATGGAGGACGATTCCTGACTTCAACCTTGGGCTTTCATGGGCGCATAAAAAACATGCACATACACATGCAAAGATACCCATATACAAACATACACACCACACACACATGACAAATGGGAAAAGAGAAAGAATCATGGTAGAATTCTAAAATGTCAATGTGAAAAACTATGAGTCATTGTCCTAATTTCGAAGTTTCTTCATTATTTACTGAATAAAAAGTTCAAGCACAGAACGGCAGACAGTGCTTCTCCCTGCACAGTCCCCACTGAGCTGCTCTGGTGTGTTCACAGCTTAGAGGAATAGTTCCAGTCTCACCGTCCTCCCTTTGTCCTGTTGTGTATAAAAAAAACCATGTCAATCCCTTTATTATTCACCTGGTAGATGCTTTTGTGTGAATTTGTGTTCTGGCAGTATGCCAGCATGGGTTCCTTCACCAATCTTCCTGCTGCAAGCAACTGAACATGCTGGCTCACATTTAACAACTGTGCTTAGGAGCTGGAGAGATGGCTCAGCAGTTAAAAACACTTGCTGCTCAAGCACAAGGTGCCACCTTTGGACCCTAACACCCATGTAACAAGCCTGTAACCCTACCACTGAGTGTGGGTAGGGGCAGGGGGATTGCTGGGCCTTGAAAGCTGCCAGCCCAGCTGAAATAACAAGAGCTCCAGATTTAGTAGAGGCTCTGCCTCAGGAGAGAAGACTCTGCCTGCAGAGGAAGATGCTGGACTCCTCCCTTTGTCCTCTGCACGTGCACAGATGTGCACACCTGCACATACAGGTGTGCATCCCCTTGTTCTCCTTCAAAAACAAAAATCAAGCATCCCCCTCTCTTAAAAATACATATGAGCTGGGCAGTGGTGGTGCACACCTTTGATCTCAGCACTTGGGAGGCAGAGGGAGGTAGATCTCCGAGTTCAAGGCCAGCCTGGTCTACGGAGTGAGTTCTAGGACAGCCATGGCTACACAGAGAAACCTTGTCTAGAAAACTCAAAGTAGATAGATAGATAGACAGACTTGAGCCAGCAAATAAAGGAGTCCTCTAAAGTATAAAACTAAGAAAGATAGTGTTCAAAGCTAACTCTTGCCTCTTAGACACTTGCTGCACTTGTTGAGCTTTGACTTGTGATTTTTTTATGGCTTCAGTCATAGGGGACAGTAGGCCAAAACTTGGACCCCATCTAAGTTTTAACATAACCTATCTTAAATGGCCATGCTTTGGGGGGAAAAGATGATTTACTGTAAGGGTGACTGAGAATCAAGAAAACAGCTACCTATCTTAAACAGGCTAGATGGAGGAGTCCTCACAAAACATTTTTAAGAATTAAAACTACTGTAGCCACAGGTCAAACCTATTGATGACCAAAGACTTGAGTTAATACAAGGTGCTGTTAGGTAGGGTCTCAATCCACAGGAACTCAACAGAAGCCAGTTCAATGGTCTCCTCCAGGCTTATAGGAGCTTGCCATGTAGAGGTTTAAGAAATGTTAGATCATGATGAAAAGAATACTAGTACATAATAAATCAGGACAACAGGACTGTTGGGACCGTAGAACAAGACTCACAGAGATGGCAGATTGTCGACTTGTCAGTCACAGAATATAAGAGATAAAAGTAAAAAGACTTTGAAAATGACAAGTAAGATTCTTAAAAAAGAATTTCTAGGGATGAAATACAGATTCAACAGTTATTTAGATGTAGCAGAGGAAAGAATTGGTAATTTTTTTTTTTGTTGTTTTGTTGTTTTTTCGAGACAGGGTTTCTCTGTGTGGCCCTGGCTGTCCTGGAACTCACTCTGTAGACCAGGCTGGATTTGAACTCAGAAATCCGCCTGCCTCTGTCTCCGAAGTGCTGGGATTAAAGGCATGTGCCACCACCGCCCGGCAAGAATTGGTAATTTTGGGGAAATTCTGAGACCAACTTCTTCTTAGCTTTCATGTCTGAGTGAGAAGGTGGCATTTGTGCTTCTGTGTCTGGCTTGTTTAACATAAGGATAGGGTTCTCCAGGCTCATCGTGTTAATGGCAGATGTTAGTTTGTTAGGTTTGAATCATGTTCTCTTGTGCAGCCTGTTCCATTTTCTCTCCCATTCATCTGTTGATGGACACCCAGGTTGACTCCCTCTCCTGGCTTTTGCGAATAAATAGAAGTAGAGGTGTGAATATCTCTTTGACATTCCAATTTCCTTTCTTTTGGAAGTACTGCTGGTACTTCCAGGGTTCCATTTTACTGAGAAGTGAGCCCAGGCCTTAGGTATGGTGAGCTCGCTCTAACACTGAGCTCTTTGCAGCTCCTATTATTAGGGATTTTTTTCTTTTTCTTCCTTTTTTTAAATCTTCACACTCTTTTCCCTCATGGCTTACTAACTTGCATCTCTGCCAGTCACACATGACTTACCCTCTCTGTACCCTCACCAGCATCTGCGTTTGCCTTTGATAATGGCCTCTCTATATGGGATGAGATGGTGCTTTTGAATGGCCTTCCCTTCATGCTCCGCTCATAGCAAGCCCGTTCTGCCTGAGGAATTTTTATGTGACCTTAGATATATAGGTTTATAAAATGGGTAAAAGAAGCAAACATTTATAGATCATGAAGAAGTTTATTTTAAAACAACTCTTTGGTATATGTAGCATTTCACCATTTATTAAAGATGAAAGGAAGTTTGCATACTAATTTGGTGGATGTGTTTATTTGTATATAAGACATTAGACCTTGGCTGAACATTTGATGCTTCAGGACAAAGGACATCTTCAACATTCTTCAGAGTTGACTGATGTTTTGATTTTATAATCATCGGTGCTGGGAACACAGCTTTGCAGAGATGCATAGTACAAAATGGCACAAGCGTGCTTAAGGCTATTTATAAATTGTTAGAAATTCTGTTCTAATCCCCAAATAAAATTCATTGAACCATTTTTTCCCTGAATCTTGGGACAGAAATTCAAACTAATCTAGCTGGACATGGTGGCACATGTGTCTAATCCCAGAGACTAAGAAGAAAGTGACAGAGGAATCTCTTCCAGGTTGAGGCCATCCTGGTTCACAGGGAGTGGTCTAGGCCAGCCAGGGCAATATAGTGAGACCTTCTTTCAAAAAAAAAAACCATAATAAGACAAAAGTGAAGAAATAAAACCAAACACTGTAACTATTCAGAGACACACTCTTTGACATCCAGGTATTTCCCATGGAGTCACATGGTACGAGAGGATGTACTGTGTCAAGTGTCTACGCTACCTTCAGAACCAAAGCTGCAGCAAATCAGCATACTGCAGCCTGGACAAGAACTTCCAGAAACCTTAGTTCCTTAGATGTTTGGTTTTGAATTAATTGTGTTTGTCATCTGTTCAGAAAGCTTTTGCTATTGGCAAATTTTTCTTGACCTCATATTTGATTGGTTACATGACCCCATTTTGCTATATTGGCTCTATAAAAAATTAATCTTTTGTGTGTATGTAAATGTCCTTGGCTGTCTCTATGTGCACCACATGCATGTAGGGTATTGGAATCCATGAGTCAACCCACAAACCACACAACACACTGATCTCAGTCAGACAGGGATGGTTTATTGAATACACACCCTAATACTGATTGAACAGAACTGTAGGTCAGAATTCAGGGGCTGAGCCACAGTGATAAACATCTTTCTCTGTCAAGCTTATAATGGCTAAAACTGCAAAAACGCTCAATGAGTTCATACGCAGGTGCAGGAAGAACTCAAGTCATTTTAGACACGATTCATATTGACCTTTAACTTCATGGGTCCTACATGAAACTTTGTGGAATTTCTTAAGATAAAGAAACCTCAGAACATACAGGAAGAACATAATGTGGTCAGCATGACCCTGCTCCAAGTCAAGTTATTTTTTTGTATCAATGACTGGCAGGCACATTATAGCAACAATATGAAATAGCTGGCAGGCATGGAACAACATGGCTGCAGCTATGTTGCTCTGGTGGTGATGGATAGACCTCAACACAGGGACGTGCAGAGGTCAGAAGAGGTTGTCAGGTTCCCTGGAACTGGAGTTACAGTTGATTGTGTGCTGCCATGTGGGTGCTGGGAACCAAACCCTGGTCCACTGCAAGAGCAATAAGCATTTTTTCCAGCACCTACTGTATAGATTTTTCTGAACTTTACTGTCCCTGCAGCAGAAACCAGCAGTAGCATGGGGCTGTGGCACAGTCACTCTGTTATCTGTCCCCAGGGGATTGAATCTAGTAACCCCTCCCCCCACCAAATCCGTGGCTCCTCACACCCCTCAAAGTGAATGGCCTGCCATGTGCACCTGGCTCTAAATCTAGATCTGTATAAATCCTAACACAGTACAAATGTTTTATAAACAGTTGCTCTGCTGTGTTTGGGGACCAGTGACACAGAAAAAGCCTGTGTCTATTCAGTGCAGATGTAAGGGTTTTTTTTTCTTTCTCAAATATTTTCCATCCCCTGTGGGGTGAATCCATGGGTGGGGGACCCCTGAAATGAAAGTTGCAGCCAGCTCATTCTCCTCTGTCAAACATGTGATAAAATCAAACCAAGGCAAATGCAAATCCACTTCATTTTCATGTCTTTGATCAGACGGTACAAATGATTAATTCAATTAATGTCAGCCTTCATGTGCACACATTGTTTCAATATTTTGTTTTATTAAATGGGAAATCCATATAAAGAGCCTTGTAGCATACTGAAGCGCTCTCTCTCTCTCTCTCTCTCTCTCTCTCTCTCTCTCTCTCTCTCTGTTTGTGTGTGTGCA
>NW_021620588.1:1531194-1558381 GCF_004785775.1 Grammomys surdaster
CCCCCCCCTCTGTATGTGTGTGCGCGCGCTCACACACACATCCGTGCACACTTTGCCTTTGGGAAATCAGAGTGAGAAAAGTAGATGTTACGTCCTATTCAATGGTTATTTTCAGTGGGGCCTGTCATAAAAAGACCCGCAGAGAAACAGTTAACTCTCCAGCAGTGAAAAACGGGTTTGGCTATGGCCTTGAAAAATGAAGTTATCAGCATCCCGATGAGGCCCCACCATCACTGCGGATGATGGATGAAAACGCAGGTTGTCATTGCCAGTTGTGCAGCTCAGGAAATTGCAGGAGGCAGCTGGTTATTTATGATGGAGCTACGCAGGGCTGGTCAGCAGGTTTCTCCAGTGCTACTACGCTGTGCCCGTGGTAACTCTCTTCACAGTGCTGAAGGTTGGGGCAGAAGTTTTCGAGGAGGTGGGTCCCAGAGTGTGTGTGTGTGTGTGGCTTAACAGCACAGTAGCTATAGCAGCAGCAATATTGGAGGGAACAAACTTGGCCATTCAGCACTTGTGAATAACCAGATGCATAACCCACCCGAGACCCGTGTGTTTGTGCTGCCTGTTTGCCTGGCTGCTTTGCAGGCTCGGAGTTGGCCCACAGTGGTGCCCAGAAATAGTCTCCTCTGCCTGGTCTCCATGAGCTAGACTGGTTTTTTATGTGGCTGTCTCCTAGGAGCCCAAAGCTATGCCACATGGCTGGAAGCTGTGTTTACAAGCTTTTCATCTGTCTTTCTTAACTTGTGGTTGCTATGGTTTCCTCAGCCTGCTGGGCCTGGCCCTTGAAGAGGGACAAGCTGTCCACTCAACCGAAAGCCAGAGGCACCAGCTCCATCAGAACAGGCCTTTTGGATATGTCCTCAATTATATCAAACCACCTTTCCATCCTGAATCCCAGTCTTCTCTCCCCTAACAAGGCGACCTTGGTCTTGGCCCCAGACTATTCCCCATGTGCTGTCTGTCACTGTCCTGCCTCCAGCATGTTTGCCTCAGCAGGATGTTCATGTTGCTTCCCACTGCCCTGACTTCTCAGTAGCTTAGATTTGCTTTGCAGAAATGCAACTCTCACACCAGCTTTACCTAATTATATCCAGGGTACACCTGGGGTGCTTCTCGAACCCATGGATATCCTTTGCTGTGGGTCCAGAATTCATTTATTCATCTCGGGTAACAGCATCTTGTATTTTCAAGGTTCCCCAACATATCCAACACAGTTTACAGGGGTCTGCCGGGCCTCACCCATCCTTCTTATGCAAAGGTTAGCAGTTAGGATATTTTTGCCCTCCAGCTCTCATGATGGCCCAGAGATGGACACATGAAGCTGGGTCACAAAGAAATGACTCCTGGAGTGTTCGCTACAAAGTCTCTTGCTCTGTGGTTCTTTGGTGGGGTCAGGGGTAATCCCGATACACAGCAGGTAGGGAAGGCTGCTATCTACAGAACACAACTGCACTGAGAAGACTGCTGGGAGCATAGCGGATCTGAGACTCCATGTGTGCTTTCAGGCTCCAGACATCTCCCTCTTAATACAAATGACTGCTTAGCCATCCCGAGCATGGTAAACATGGCTCAAGCAAGCCTTGCCCTTCTCCCTTGTCCTCTCTGCCTTGCTAAAACCCATTCCATTAGATTAGATTCCTGAAGCTAGACCCAAGGTCTATTCCCTTATATGGCCAATCCCTCTTCCTTAGACTGACTACCAAGGCCAGCAATCAAAAGCCACCTTTGGTTCATCTAATTAGCATGCCCAGTTAAATTAAACACCTCATCCTAACCCAGAACTTCCTCCTTTACTTTATAAACTGTCATTCGCCTATAGGCCAAGTCTGTCTCCTCTCTATCCAGAGGCAGGCCTTTGTTCCTCCAGGCAGTCCTTTGTCCCCTTCCAGTACAAATGCCCCTCCCCCTCTCCCTCTCCCTTTTCTCCCCTCTCCTTTGTTCCCTTCCCCTTCTCCCTCTTCCTCTATCTCCAGTCTCTGTCTCTTACGCCTGCCTTCTGTTCCCCTGGGGCAAATACCCTTTGTACTGAGAATTTGGTCTAGGGGTTCCCCAGCCCCTACTTTCCCCAGCACTGTTGGAGTTAGTCTCCTGATACTGGCATCTGAAAGAGTCTGATAGCTGCTCTATCTGAGCCTATTTCCGTTGGTTGCAGTGACAGTATGTCTCCACTATGCTATCTTTAAAGGGCACTCATAGCCGTTGATAACTTCTATGACCTCTGGCATCTTCTTACAGCTACCCCACTCTGCCAGTTCTGCTCTCTCACCGTGGGCTCGCAGCACAGCGTTCCTATGATAACCATGGCCTTAGCATCCTCTTTCTGGGATGAAGTCACTGACCATTGGCTGTGTCTGTGCATAGCTTATGAGTGACACAGCAGGGATGTATACTCCAGGTCTGGCTTAAGAGTCATTTTGTTTCACTACATGGCTTCCTAGGTATGCCTCCAAGAGTTAGTAAGTGCCCCAGCTGGAGTCCGCTTTTGCCTAGCTTTTCCCCACAAGGAAGCCTTGTCCACTGCATACCTTGGAGATAATTGGCCTTGGCAGAACAGAAAAAGCTTGGGTCTGGTGGACAAACAGTCCCTAACTTAAACTTTGCTTTTTACTTCCTCTGTCACACTCTTGGTCATTTAGGCTGATGAATACCTTAAGTCCCCAAATGTTATCCCATGGATAGTTTATAAATACCAGACATTTCTCACTGTTATGGAAGTCTAAGACATTAGTGGATTATCTGTCTGATGGTGGGCACAGGATATATATACACACACATATGTACAAGTATATATAAATAAACATGTATACATATATTACACATATATAATATGTATATATACACTATATATATATACATACATACACACACACATACACACACACACACACACACACACACACACACACACACACACACACACACACATATATATATATATATCTCCCTGGTCCTAAGATGATGGAAGAGATAAGGCAGTTCTCTGTGGCCTCATTTCTAAAGTACATTTAATTTATTCTTTGAGAATTTCACGTATGTACATGTATTAGTTTGCTTTCTATTGCTGTGATGAAACACCATAACCAAAAGCAACTTGGGGAAGGAAGGGTTTCTTTGGCTTACATGGCCCAGTCTCAGTTCCTTTCTGAGGGAAGGCAGGGCAGGAACTTAAGATCCGGACTTGAAGGCAGGAACTGAAGCAGAGGCCATGAAGGAGTGCTGTTTCCTGGCTCTCCTTGCTTTGCTCAGCCTGCTTATACCACTCAGCCAGAGGTGTCACCACCCTCTGTGGGCAGAGCCATCCCACACTAATCATTAATCAAGACATTGCCCAATAGACTAGGCTTACAGGCGATCTGATGGAGGCATTTTCTCAACAGAGGCTCTTTCCAGATAACTCTAGCTTATGTCAAGTTGACAAAAACTAACCTACTCACTATAAAATGTATCTTGATCATATTCAACCCAAATGGCCCCCTTTCATTTCCCAAATACTTCTCCTTCCCCCTTCTACCTTCATGCTCCTCCTCCCATTCCTTCCTTTCTTTTTCCTTCTTTCTGATTGACTGATTCCAACAAGGGCTGCCTGCACACGCATGGGTGTAGGACAATCTACCAGTGGTCACACCCCTGAAGAAAAATCACTCCCTGTTCCCTTAGCAGCCATCAGTTGACAATAGCTCCTCAAAAAGGGGTAGGGCCTTGTGATGGGAGTTTTGATTGGCTTGTCGTGTGTAGGTTGTGTGTAGGTAGACACAGCTCCAGCAAGTTCATGAATGCAATGGCCTTGCTTTCAGAAGACAGCGTTTCCATAGCCCTCCCTTCTCCAGCTTTTCCATTCTTTCCACCCCTTCTTCCTTGCCGTTCCCTGAGCCTGGGGTGGGATAGGGCTGAGCACTCAATGGCCACTTACTTTCAGCACTTTGACTAGGCAGGTCACCACATTGGCTGCAGCACTGCAAAAAAGAAGCTTCTCTGACCAGTTAGGCTACATGCTTATTTAGTAAAACAACATCAGACTTCTGTGTTTTCAATAATAAAGGCACTAGTCCTGTATTGAAGGATTAGTTACCTCCGAAAGATCCCGCCTCCTAGTGTTCTTAAGGCTAGCAATTCAAATACTAATGGGGCAAGAGAGACAAAGGCTCAGAACGGGCAGAATAGTCACTTTTTTTTGGAGAACAGTGCTCACCTTGGGAGGTTCTCCTGAGAACTAAATGAAGAGATTCATGAGTTGTAATATACGCATGTGTGTTATAATAGTAACTGCTCACTGGATCTAAGCACTGACTGTACTAACTCAGCCTCTGGCCTGTGAGCATACTTCTATTGTTTTCACACAAGAAAGGGAGACACAGATAAATGGAGTGACTCAGCTGAGGTTGATGGCTTGCGGGTGGTAGTGTAGTATTCCTCTGAAACATGCTGGCTAAAAGCTGCTACTCACAGCACTGTGTAATGGAGTCAGGGTCAGGTAACAGGAGACTGGTTCTCTGTCTCTCCCATAGTATCCAGTGATCCCTGGTAGATCCTCAGGGATGGAGGCCATGCCAGAGAAGCCCAAAGGCTCCTGTGGACCAGAGATCAGCTGTGGGTCTAGGCTGAATGCTGACACACGAGGTTACAGAGAGACAGGCAGCTCAGAAATTAGATTTGCATGCAGGGGGAAGGAAACCAGGGAATGCCTCAGTAATGCACAGGGTGTCTCAATCAGACCCATAGCTTTACTGTGGTTTCTGCTAAACCAAGAACCCATTAAAGAGTAGCTGACTTGGCAGGGGAAGGAGTTGGGATTAGGGGGAGCTATAACACTGGCAGGTGTAATGCCTTGACACTGATTAATGTTTGATGGTGATAATCTTGGTTGATTCATTCATTCAACACATTTTTATAAACCATATGGAGGAAAAGCTTATTTTCATGGCAATAGATTCTCCCCTCCCTTAACCCCTTGTCTCAGTTTGATTTCTATTGCAGTGATAAAGCACCATGACCAAAAGCAACTTGGAGAGGAAATGGTTTGTTTCAACTTACAATTTATAGCTCATAATGAAGGGAATTTAGGTCAGGGCAGGAACTAAAGGCAGAAACCTGGAGGCAGGAACCGAAGCTAGGGCCTCAGAAGAATGCTGCTTAATTAGCTTGTGTGAGAGCCAAGGTTATAATTTACATTTTAATTACTGTCCCTAAGAGATTCACAAAACAAAAATACCTCTAACCTGTAAGCTGGGCAAACTCCAAACTCTGCTTTTTCATGTCTGATGTCAAAGGAGTCTTCAGATCGCCAACACCTTTTTTATTTTTGTTGACTGCAACAAACTTCTTTCTTCTGGTCTGGTTCCATTCCTTGTTAGCAGCTTTCCTCAGCAGATATCCTGTGACTTTGGCATCTTGAGCAACTTGGGATATCTGGGATCCACACATGATTTTCTGGGTTCCTCCAAAGGGTTGGGTCACATCTCCAGCTCTGCCCTCTGTAGCACTCTAGGCTCTGGTTGACTCTACTCCACTGCTCCTGCTGTTCTTGGTGATCATGGTACTAGCACCTTCAATATACTTGAATCTTCCACTACAACTAGGCTTCACCAATAGCCTTTTATAGGCTCTCTTCATGGTGCCAAGTGTCAGCTTCTATGCACCACCCCTGCAGTCCTGGGCCATCAACTGCAACTGAGACTTCACCTTCACCAATGGCCTTCCCTGGCCTCTCACAGTGCCAAGCCTCAGCTTCTCTCCATGACCCCTTCATGCCTTCAACACCAGCACACTTGAGTGATTCTTACACATTACCAAGTCCAGTTGCAGCATGAGGCCCAACCTTGGCTAGCTCTGGAACACAGCTTCTTTGTGCTCTCAGAAAACACTTCCAGAAGATTTCACCTCAGTGATGCTGGTCTCTTCTTAATCACTGCTAATTTCTTAGCTCCACCTAACTGGCATCAATTGTCCCAGTAGTAGAAGGACTCTATTCTTGACTCTAAAGCCAGAGCCTTGTGGCCAAGGCTGCTGAGTTCTGCTGCTTGCTGGGACTGGAACATATTCCCCCCCACCCCTGGATTCTATTACCAGCTTTTTGTTTGTTTTCCAACTCCCTTACTGCCTAAGCTTGGCTGTCCTAGAACTTGCTCTGTAGATTGACCTTGAACTCTGAGATCTGCATGGCTCTGTCTCCTGGGATTAACCGTGTGTACCACCACGCCAGGATTTAAGCTTTTCTTCACCTAGAACTTGCTCTGTCCCAGTCTGGCCTTGAACTTAGAGATCTTCTTGTCTTTGTCTCCTGGGACTAAAGGTGTGTAGCACCATGCCTGGACCTAAACTTATCCAGGTAGGATCTTGCCCCAGAGTCTCACTCCCTTAATTTGTTATCTCCTAGAACATAGGATTCAGCTCCATTCTACTTCCTGGTGCCTCTTTAATACTTGAACCATATATTTTGTATTTTTCCTATCTCAGCTTGCTCCCTTTCATTAAAACATTCTTCATAAGAGTGAACTGCAGTAACTACACAATAGAATTTATATTAGGCTGTTTTGAGACTTCCTTTTTTCGAAGCAATCAATTAAAATCTCTTCACCTTAGTCTCAGGCAGACTCTTCAGACAATGGAAAAAAACAGCCACATTCTTCACCAAAATACCACAAAATTGTGCCATATACTAAAATTCTTCTCCACTGAACCCTCTTGGGCCAGTTCTGCACAGTTCCTATCACTCTTAGCAAGAAAGTCTTCCATATTCCTACTAGGATAGCCAATTAAACCCCACTTAAAGGATTCCACTGCTTTCAAAATCCAGAGTCTTAAAATCCACATTCTTCCAAACAAAAGCATGGTCAGGCCTATCACAACAATACCCAACTCCTGGTACCAACTTCTGTTTTAGTTAGGATTTTACTGCTGTGGACAGACACCATGGCCAAGGCACATCTTAAAGGAACAACATTTAATTGGTGCTAGCTTATAGGTTTAGAGGTTTAGTCCATTATCATCAAGGTGGGAGCATTGCAACATCCAGGAAGGCATGGTGCAAGAATTGTTGAGAGTTCTACATCATCATCTGAAGGCTGCTAGGAGAAAACCGGCTTCCAGGCAGCTAGGAAAAGGGTATTAAAGCCCATGCCAACAAGACCACACCTCCAAATAGTGCCATTCTCTGAACCAAGCATATACAAACCATCATTCCTGCCCAGGAGTGATATTACCTATAGTAGGCTTGATCCTCCCACATCAATTGCTAATCAAGAAAATGCTCTACAGGCCAATCTGATGGAGGCATTTTTCTCTACTGAGGTTCTTTCTCGATAACTCTAGCTTTCATTAAGTTGACAACAAAACAAAACAAGTGACAACAACAATAACAACAAAACAAAGCAAACAAATGACAACAACAACAAAACAAAAAACTAACCAGGACTCCATTCTCCTCCCAGGAAACCCAAGTAGGTGTGCAATTCCCTGGATTAACTGCTTAAGGTGTGTGTGTGGGGGGGGTGGGGAATGGAGTTCTAAGCATTCAGTCTGAAGGACAGTAGATAACTCTGCTCAATTAACCAGGCTCTTATTTGGAGGACAGGATGGACTCTGAGGCCAACAACTGAGTAGTGGAAGGCCTTGTAGGAAATGAGGAAAATTTTATGAAATCTTAGTCATCTGACACATAAAAGAAGCATTCTCTCCTGCCTCCCCAAGATGATCCCAGATCTTGTGGTATGGAGATTGACCTCTTTCAATGATGGATGGAAATTTATACTTTCTTTCAAGGGCAAGAGACGAGCACAAAGTTGATTCCAGGGTCTTGGATTCCAAGGTGGGATTCACATGTATTTGGAGCTTTGATTTAGTCAGGACTCCCTAGAGAAACAGAACCAAGGGGATGAACAGGAACACATACACGCACATATAAGAACTTACTATTGAGCTTTAAAATAGTAACAACAATCAAATCACAGCTAAGCCACTGAGAGTCAGGTACTCCTTGAGGCTGCATACTTCAGTCATCCCATCTCACTGGGGAGGCAACAACAGAGTGCATCAACTCTGCAACAAGAGAGAGGCCAAGCTTCAAAAGGCAGAGTAAATGTCTTTCTGAACCCTTTTTATCTGGGCTCCTACTAGAAGGTGTCCCCACTGTCAGGGCAGATCTTCCCACACCAATCAAGGGGATCAGAATAGATCTTCAGTGAGGCTCTCTGCTCAGGTGACTCTAACTTGTGGCAAGTTGACATTAAAGCAACCATAATAAGGTCCTGTTGTGTACCAGGTACTCTTCAGGTCCCAAGGCTATAAAGATTTTTCTTTTCTTTTGTAGATCAGATTTGGAAATATATAAGAATAGAAAACCTTTGTTTTAGGAGGCTGGACAGAATATTTGTTCTCTCCCTCCTTCTACTCTTTCTCCTTCTGAAAGGGCTTCATGTAGCCTAGGCTAGCCTCAAACTTCCTATATAGCTAAGTATTGCTATAGGGAGCCCATCAGAGATGACCACTTGGACAGTTTATAGTTGATTGAAAAGTCTTTATTTCATCCAGCTGGGACAACCCTCAGGTATGCAGGACTGAAGTATAGTACCGGGTGTTTAGAGAACAATTTTTGAAGGCAGAAAACACATCCTGGCTGGTATCTTGCTCGGCAGCTTCAGAGGCTCCAAGCAAGCAAGCAAGCAAGCAAGCAAACAAGCAAACAAGCAAACAAACAATTTAACATAAACTAAGATAAGCAGTTAGCTGTAGGGGGTTCTGCACAAGCAGGCAGTTAAACAGAAGCTAAGATAAGCTAGCTGGGGGATCTTGACCTTGAGTTCCTAGAATAGAGTTGAGTAATTTCCTACAGGATTCTTCATCAAAGAGATTAAAGCTGAAATTGCCTCAGCAACAATATAATGTGGAGGAACTTGTGCACTGTTTTGCCCTGTCTTACTATAATTTTGAACTTCTTATTTAATTTAATTTATTATTTGTATATATGTATGCATGTATGTGTTGTGGATGTGTGCTGTGTGTTATGTGTGTGTATGTGCATATACACATGCAACACTTATGCACATACCATAGTACATGTTTGGAGGTCAGAGAACGTCTTAAAAGTCAGTTCTTTCCTTCTACCATAGATTCTGCAAATTCAACTCAGGTGGTCTGGTTTTCTACCTGCTGAGCCATCTCATAGACTTGATGTGAACTTCGGATCCTCCTGCCTCCACCTTCTGAATACTGGGATTACAGGTGTATATCACTGTGCCGGGTTTGTGTGGTGCCAAGACTTGAGTCTCAGGATTTGAATATGGCAGGTAAGCATTCTACCAAATGAACTGTATCACCAGCCCTGGACAGAATTATTCTCAAAGGATATTTAGAAGTGGTCACTTGTATATAGGAAGACAGATAAGCCAACAGAACAGAATGAAGGGCCCAGGAATATTCCATCATATATATGGTTAAATGATATTCAACAAGGGGCCAAGAAACCAAGCACCAAGGAGTGGGGAAAAGATGGTCTTTCCAAGAAACAATTTTGGGGAAAATGGGTATCTAGATACAAAAGAATGAAATCATGTCTTTGTATTTCTTTCACCTTAGACAAAAATTAAATCAAAACAGATCAGAGTCCCACATGGAAGAGAGAGCATAAGGGAGCCAGCTGTGGTAGAGCACAGCTGTAATTTCAGCTCTCAGGAGAGGGGGGCAGGAGGACTGTGAATTCCACAGCAGCCTGGGCCAGATAATAAACTCCTTACTAGTGAAACCCTGTCTCACCATAGAAATACATGAAGGAAATAACAATGGGACCGGCAAATTAGATGACTTGAAATGAAACTTTAAAACATCCCATGCTATAGGAGACAATGGTTACCGATTCAGTGCCCAACGGAGGGCTCGTAACCAGGCTGTAAAAAGTCTCTGCGGCCCAGCAAACAACAAATCAAACTCGCTGTGGCTTGGATCTTTTTTTTTTTTTTTTTTTTTTGGTTTTTCGAGACAGGGTTTCTCTGTGTAGTCCTGGCTGTCCTGGAACTCACTCTGTAGACCAGGCTGGCCTCGAACTCAGAAATCCGCCTGCCTCTGCCTCCCAAGTGCTAGGATTAAAGGCATGCGCCACCACTGCCCGGTTTGTGGTTTGGATCTTAAGTGTCCTTAAGGGCCTATGTTGGTTCCCAACTTGAGCCATCAGGAGGTGGTGAAACTGTAAGGTAAGGGCCTAGTGTGAGGTCTTAGGGGGAACTTGTGAGACTCTGTCTTCTTCCTTTGGTTTTCTTTCCTGTGGCCGTTGGGTGAGCCATTCAGTACTTCTACAGGCCTAAAGAGACAAGATCAAGCAACCGTGGGCGGAACCCTCTACAACTGTGAGCCAGAACTATCTGTTTGGTTCATTATCTCCAGTGCTTATTATAGTGTTGGAAAAGTCAGTAATACATAACTAGATTAAAAGAAAAAATGAGTAAAGGGCGGCTGGAGAGATGGCTTACCACTGTTAGACTACATGGTGCTCTTGAGTCCAGTTCCTAGTATCCACAGAAGCAGATGTGTGTGCTTACACACACACACACACACACACACACACACACACACACACACAGTAAGAGAGAAAGAATTAAGAATAAAAAATAGATCTTTAAATTTTTAAGCCGGGCGGTGGTGGTGCACGCCTTTAATCCCAGCACTTGGGAGGCAGAGGCAGGTGGATTTCTGAGTTCGAGGCCAGCCTGGTCTACAGAGTGAGTTCCAGGACAGCCAGGACTACACAGAGAAACCCTGTCTTGAAACACAAAACAAAACAAAACAAAAATTTAAAAAAACCTTACTTTCTGTTTTGTTTTGTTTTCTGAGATATGGTCTCCTATACAGCTCAAGCTGGGCTGGAACTTGCTGCGTACTCAGGCTAAATTCAAACACCTAATTTTTCTGCCTCACGCTCTGAAGCAATGAAATTATAGGGTTTCCTGGCGCACTCAGCATACTGCAATCACCTGCCCTTAAGATGGCCAAACTGCAGAACTCAGTCAGACCTTTGATGCAAATGTCAGAAAGAGCATAAAAAATAGAGTTGTGTGGAAGGCGAATATTGTTCATTTGTTGTATGTTTGCGTGTTTACATGGGTGAAGAAGGTTTGTGTGTTTACACAAGGTTAGAAGAGCATGTTGGATCCCCTGGCTGTGTATGTGTGGAGGCCAGAGGTCAGACTGTGCTGTGATTCCTCAAGCCATCCACCTGGTGTTTTGGAAACCGGGTCTCTCATTGGCCTGAAACCCACTAATTAGCATAGGCTTATTGGCCAGTGAGCCCCAGTGAGCCAGGCTCTGTTTGTTCAGAGCCAGGATTAGAATCAAGTGCCACTCATACTCAAAAGTATATGAATTCTGGGGGTTCCAATTCAGTTCCTCATTCTGGTCCCTAGTACTTTACTGACTCTGCCATCTCCCCAGCCAATCTTTAAAGACATTTTTGGGAGGGTTGTTTTAGATCTAAGTGTGGTGGTTCTGAAATTTGCCATTAATACTAGTGCTTGGGAGACAGAGGCAGGGGGATCTCTGTGAGTTCAAAACTAGCCTGGTTTAAACAATCAGTTCTAGGCCAGCCAGGTTACATCTTGTTTCAAAAAAGTTTTTGTTTCGACCAGCACAGGAAGTAACAGGTCTCAGTTCAGCATCTTCAGGATCTCATTACACTTCCTCTGTCACTTGTCCCCTCTCTCATTGTCCTTGCTGTTGGCCCTCCTTCCCCCCTCACTTCCTGCCTCCCTCTGGCTTGTTCTCTTCCTTTCTTCAGAAACTCCCTTTTTTGCTTTCTTATTATATGTGTCCTGTTACCCTCTTTCCCCCTCCAAAAGGCCTCTTTCTAGCCCTGTCATGACCCCCTTTTAGCTTCATGACCTACAAACACACTCATGTGTACACACACACACACACACACACACACACAGATATGAGGGAAACGTGACATTTTCTTTCTTGAGCCTGTCTTATTCGCTTTACCATAATGATTTTCCTGCAGCTGTCAGGACTTCAGTTTTCTTTTCAGCTGCATACCACTCATCTGCTGATGGGTATCTGGTCTGTCTCCACTTCCTGGCTGTTGTGAGTGGCGCAGCAGTAATCATGGATGCACCAGTACCTTCTGGCTTTGTTGACAGGAAACCTTTTCTTTACATCCAGAAGTGGCACAGCTGAGTCACCTGGTAGTTCAGTTTTCAGATTTTTGAGGAGCCTCCATGCAGATCTCCATGGTGGCTGTACAAGTTTACATACCCACCATCAATGAGTAAGGGCTCTTCTTTTCTTCCGATTTTTGGCGGCATTTACTGTCATTTATCTTATTATTATTATTTTCTTATGCTATTTGTCTAGAATGAGAGGGAATCTCAAAAAAAGTTTTATTTGTTTACATATTTTCAAAATATTTACTTTTATTTTATGTGAATGATTGCTTTACATGCATATATATATACATACATATACATACATATATATACATATATATACACATATATACACATATATACATATACATATACACACACACACACACACACACACACATATATATATATATATATATATATATATATATATATATATATATATATGCAACATGTGTTGCCTGGTGCCCTTGGAGGTCAGAGGGATGTGTTAGGTCACCTGGAAATGACCTACAGACAGTTGTGAGTCACCGTATGGGTGCTAGGACTTGAACCTAGATCCTCTGGAACAGTAACCAGTGCCTACAACTGCCACCGGCCATCTCTCCACCTCCCTAGCCCCTCACATCAGTTTTGATGCACATTTCTCTGATGACTAAGGAAGCTGATAACTTTTTCAAGTGTTAACTGGTCATTTCTACTTCTTTGTGAACTGTCTATCCAGTTCATTCATGTTATTATTTATTAAATTAATTTTTTTGTGTGCATGTGTGTGCATGTGTGTGTGTGTTTGTGCAACCACATGCATGTTGCAGCCAGAGGATAATGAAGAAGTTGTTTCTTTCCTTCTACCATGTTGGCTCCAAGGATCAAACATAGGTTGTAAGGCTTGTTGTTATCGCTGAGTCTGCTTGCCAGCCCTAATCTATTTACTGATTGGACGGTTTGGCTTGGGGTGTTTAATTTTTAAGTTGTAAATATTGGTTATTAACACTAAATTTAGATATTAATGCCCTGTCTGATACACAGCTGGCAGGGGTTTTCCCCCTCTACAGGCTGCATGACTCTCCTGATTAGTTCCCTTGCTGTGCAAAGGCTTTTTCTTACTTTATGGAATACCACTTGCAAGCCTTATGATTATTTCCTGTGCTTTTAGAGTCCTTTGCAGACAACTTTTGTATATGTCTTTACTTGGAAGTGTTTTTCCATAACTGTTTGAGTTTCAGGTCTCATATTAATGTCTTTGATCTATTTCAGATTGATTTTTGTACATCGTAGATTGCTTTTGATAATGTATTGACATTTTTTCACAATGATAATTCTGCCAGTCCATGAACATGGGGGAACTTTCCATGTTCTAGGGATTTCTTTGAGTGTTTCTTCAGTGTCTTATTAATGTTTTCGTTGCAGAGGTCGATTTTATTCTCAGGATTGTATTTCTTTTCAAACAATTGTGAATGGACTCACTGGTTTCTTTGTGGTTAGTTTGTATGAGTATGAAAAAGCTGATAGTTGTTATGCCTTGCTTCTTTGCTGATAAAGTTCATCAAATCTCCTATTCTTCTTCTTATTATGTTTTTTATAATTTATTTTTCTCAAATCGTAATTCAAACACAGGAAGGCAGGATGTGGGGAAGGGAATGACACTGGAGTGTGGGAGTTCAGGGGGAATACAGATATCTTCAGAACCGGGTATTGGCTGGGTGAAGGTTCAGGGGACAAGTCACTATGACTCTGCCTATGACTCGCTTGTCCTTATCTAAGTTGGTATTGTCTGCCAAGGCTACCTACTTACAAGGTCTATGACTACTCAGGCTGGTAAATTTCCACAAAAGCTGCCTGTTTACATTAGCTTATAGCCATCTGTTTCAATGTTTTTCCACTGAGACCCAAGATTGGTGTTAGTATACATGTATGACAGGCCTATTGCTGATTTTAGGCCTATGGCTGATTTTAGGCCTTCAGTGTATAAGCAGGGCTGCCGCTGACATCTCCTCCCTTCTCTAAGTATAGAAGGGCTGTGAAACTTGCGAAGGCGGGGATAGAGGCCTGACCTCCAGTATTTGAAGGGGACCTTGTAATGGCTCCAGTCCCCATGTCATTGTCCAGTGAGGCATGAGGGCCATACCCATCCCGATGTCTTTTTCCTGGAGAGGGGATACTTTTGACATCAACCCCTATGCAGTCAGGCTTGTCCCTCAGGGAACCCAGATAGATATTTTTATCTTTTATTTATATTCCCTTGCAGTGCTTAGCCTCGCAGCCTAAGCAAGAATTCAGATCGCCTGTCAGAGGGGGTTCTGGGTGGCCCCTCACTGCTTGGTCTAGGGGCAGAAGTCCCCCCTTTTAGGTTGGGTGGAGATGGGTTTTGGGAACACCCTGTATAAAGTAACAACCTCATCTTGAGTCTCGTGGTCCTCCATAGCTAACTTATGATAATGTATCTGAGTAGGTTTTGCTACCAAATTATTTATCTGTTGTATCACAGAGTTAGTCCGCCTATTTGAGGGCCAGGGACCAGCAGAAAAAAGCAAAAAGAACCCAGATAATGGTCCCAAGATGGGAGGAAATAGGGTGGACAACCTTGGAGAGGCTGAAAACCAATTCTTGTACCAGCATTCATCTGTCTCTTTCTCTCTGTGATTTTTCTTAGGGCCTTCACTGACCTATTTCATGCTCTCTTTAACCCTCCTTGTGTTGTCTATGTAAAGGCAACCTTCTTCTTTAAGGGCTGTACACAGTCCAGAGCTGTACACAGCCTTTTCTATTGTAATAGAGTAAATCAAGTCCAATAAGGATCTTTGCAGTTTTAGGAGGTCTCTTCAGACAGCGAAACGAGGGATTTCTTCAGATTAGTGATGTCTTTTTTTTTTTTTTTTTCCGAGACAGGGTTTCTCTGTGTAGTCCTAGCTGTCCTGGAACTCACTCTGTATACCAGGCTGGCCTCGAACTCAGAAATCTGCCTGTCTCTGCCTCCCAAGTGCTGGGATTAAAGGCGTGCACCACCACAGCCCGGCTAAGATTAGTGATGTCAAGCTCTAGCTGTTTGATGTTCTTGTCAGTCACCCTTCAAAGGTCTGAGTAGTATAAGTTCGGAGGCCAGCATCTGGATTAGAACTTCTAACAGCAGACATCATGGGTGATTCATTTTTACCTGGGATGCTGCCTGAGTTAAAGCTCCTGGGAGTCCCTCTTTCTGTCGGTTTTCTGGGGTTGGGTACAGAGCTGCCGCCTGTGACCTGCTCTATGCTCGGGCCCAGACTGGAAGTCCCTATTCTTATTTTCAAATGGACTCTTATAGTTCTTCTAAGTGTAGGTCTTGTCATCTGATAATGGGGATAATTTTCCAGAGTTCCATTGGCTTGGCTGTCAGCATATGGAATTTGTATGACAGTCTGACTTCTCTAGTGATTTATATCACATTTCTTTCTTTCTTGTGTCTTGTGTCTTGTGTCTTGTGTCTTGTGTCTAGGCAAGACTTCAAGCACTGTGTTGGATAAGAGTGGAGGGCAGAGGGATGGGGAGGAGACTTAGTGGTTAAGAGTGCTTGCCACTCTTCCAGAGCACCCAAATTCAATTCCCAGCACTCAGATGGCTGCTCCTAACTATTGGTAAATCCAGTCCCAGGGATCTGACGCCCTCTTCTGGCATCCATGGGCACTGCATGCACGTGGTACACATATACATGTAGACAAAACACTCATATACATAAATAAATAAATAAATAAATAAATAAATAAAAAGAAAGAAAGAAAGAAAGAAAGAAAGAAAGAAAGAAAGAATAAAGAGGAGTGGAGTTAATGGAGAATCCCATTTTTTTTTCAGATTTGAGAGGAAACACTTCTAGGTTTAACCTGTTTAGTATGATGTTGGCTACTCTTGAGATATTTTCTCCTCAGGTTTGAAAGAAACTAGTCATATGACAACTATTACTACTATACTTCTTCTTGTTGTTTTACTTCTTCTTATTCCTCTCCCCTACAGGAAGGACAGTCATCAATGGCACATAGCCATTGTGACAAAGTGATGTCAACAGTGGCTTCATGCTCAGGAAAGAATTCTGGGTCTCCTTCCTGTGATTTCAGGTACTCTATAAGGTCAGGGGGACTTCTGTGGTAACAATGGAAATGTCCCTCAAGTATAGCCTTTCTTATTATTTTATTATTTTTATGCATATGAGTGTTTTGCCTGCATGTATGTGCACCATGTGTGTGGAGTGCCCATGGAGGCCAGAAGAGGGCATTACATTCCCTGAACTGGAGTAAAGCATGGTTGTGAGCTGCTCCATGGGTCTTGGAAATTGAAGCCAGGTATTTTGGAAGAGTACCCAATGCTCTTAACTGCTGAGCCATCCATCTCTTTAGCTCCAATATAGTCTTTCTTAGGTCATCTTCTGGGGACCTAAGTCCCCGGAGGCAGGACAGAAGAATAAAATACCCATATGTTGCCATATCCTCTGCAGCTCTATGCTTTTTCTCCTTAGCTGTCATGATTTGCTTCAACATTCTTACATCTTGTTAACAAGGCCAATCATGGACTCTAAGCCCAACCCTAAGAAGTGGCAAGTTGCTTACAGTAGGCGCAACAATAGACCTATGCTGGATTCTCATCTCCATACTAGAGATGAGGGTGTGAGCCCAGCTGACAGCCAGTCATACGGGAGTTTCTGACATTGGGATGGTCCTTCAGTGTCACCCACAGCCAGGGATGGTGTGAGTGTTCTGTCTGGAAGTTTTTTCAATTTGAAAAAGGCTGCTGAGTAAATTTCTCTCCCTCAGGTCAGATAGGTTACCTGGGTTCAAGTCCATGCTTGAGTTGAGGAGAGCTGGAGTTGGCTACTCTTGAGAGCTAGCTTTTGGGATGTTTGGGAAAGTGAGGGTTTTAGTTCAAATGAACAGGCAACAATAATAACAATAACAAACCCAAACAAAGAAGACTCTGGGTGGACACTCTTATATTCCTTCTGCCAGTCCTTTGCTTTTGTTTTCTGAAATTATTGATGTGAGAAGTGTGGAGTTTCCGGGGAATAGTAGAACAAAAATACCAGCAGCATTAACAAAAAAGAGTTTATTAAAACAAAACAAAAAAACCCTCACTGTCAAATAATACTATAGGAGCAAAATATAGCAATGAAGTTGTATTAGACTCCAGCCACCTTCTGCTCACAGTTTCCAGTTACTGTGCTGTCTGTGTTGTGCCTATGTGACACTTTTGCTGACCACGTGGCTTTTTCTAATGAGTTAAATCTCACATAGAGAAATGTCTAGAGTGTATACAATTTGATTAGTTTCTATAGATGTATTTATCTGAGGGACTCCTATGCCCATCAAGGTAAGCATTTCTCTTATCATCATTCCCTATGACCTTTTCTGGTAGACCCTTCTATCTTCATAGAAGTTTAATTTTGACAACCTGAATTTTAATTATACATGTAAGAGGCTTTGGTATACATGTATCTAAGGATTAACTTTTACTTCTGTAATGCTACTCATGTATTTCAAATTAATTATAAAGCACATACACTTAAAAAAAGATTTATTTATTTTATGTATTTGAGCACACAGTCACTGTCTTCAGACACACCAGAAGAGGACATCAGATCCCATTACAGATGGTTGTGAGCCACCATGTGGTTTCTGGGAAGTGAACTCAAGACCTCTGTAAGAGAAGCCAGTGCTCCTAACCTCTGAGCCACCTCTCCAGTTCTCCACTTTTCTTTCAGACAGGGTCTTTCTATATAGCCCTGGCTGACCTCAAATTCACTAGGTAGACTAGGCTGGTCTTGAACTCATAGAGATCTGTCTGCCTCTGGCTCCCAAGTACTAGGATTAAAGGCATGCAGCACCATGTTCAGCTAACACATACATTTTATTATCAATATTAAATATGACATAGTAATATTACATGGCATTAAAATCATCACAAAACCTATAATACTAATAATTCTGTGTATAAATATACATTACACAATACTTTGAATGAAATTTTTCATGTGGGCCTACAGCTGTGGTTTTGTGTTCTGCCCCACTTCTGGGGTGTGGGAACGCTGCTTGGGCAGGTGTCCTGTCCAGCAGGACATTAAACAGGGGTCCGGGGAGGTCACCTGAAAGAGAGCGGTGGGAGCAGACAAAGACGAAAGGAATGACGACCTGTCTATAATCTGATCAGATCGTAATTTTTACTTTTGCACACACAGGTTATATACACAAAAAGGCAGGATGTGGGGAAGGGGATGACACAGGAGCATAGGTGTTCAGGGGGAGTACAGATCTCTTCCAGAACAGAGTGTCAGCTGGGTGAAGGTCCAGGGGACAGACCACTATGACTCTGCCTATGATTCACTTGTGTTTATCTAAGTTGATACTATCCACCAAGGTTACCCATCTACAAGGCCTTATGACCAGGCTTGGTACCCTTCCACCAAAGCTGTCTGTTTACAATAACTCCCAGCTATCTGTTTCAGTGTTTTTTCACAGAGACCCAAGACTTGGTGCTTGCAGGCATGTATGTCAGGCCTATTGCTGATTTTAGGCCTAATGGCTGATTTTAGGCCTTCAGTGTATACGCAGGGCTGCTCCCAACAGGCAGGCAAAACTCAAGGCACTTGGCTCTGCATTCCTCTCTGCATCTTGTCACAGGGGTGTGGGAACTCAGCCGGGCAGATGAAATGTGGAGCGCTAGATTGCTTTTATCCTATGTCTGCTGTTAGGTGATGGGCTCACAGGAAGCACCTGATACACCACTCAGGGAGTGGGAAAACTCAGTGTAAGATGTGGCGTGACTCCTGGGCCTCCAGACATTGTTGGAAACCACATGGAGGAGTCTGGAATGGAAGAGGCCCAAGGGCCTGCAAGGAGGTTAGGCTGGGGATTCCCAAACTCCTGGACATCCAGATGACCTAGTCCATGGACTGAGGAGCCTGGGGCTGAGGGGATGGGGAACTCCTGCTTAGCTTATTGGAGATTGTCCTTAGCTTTACAACTGTCTAGGAGTGTGAAGAGGTCTTCTGCGGAAGATTTAGGCTCTGTAGACGAAGGCTTTCTCCATGCTTCCCACAGTGGTTCTTGATGAGAGAGACAGTCCTTGGTTCCAAACTATTGATTATTCAGCATGGAAAATGGATACATACCATCTCCTCAGGGTGGGCCATAGATTAAATACCTTTTGCAGGAAGGAATGTCTGGAAAGGAAAGCTTATTGGCTAAAGCCTCAGGGCCTCTAGATACCTCATTAGCATGGAGAGCTCTGTTCTGATCTATGTGACCATAGGTCATGTTCCTATGTAGGGAGTATGGTCATATGACAGGAGCTTGGCTGGAAGCAGGTGAAGCTCCTACCATACTGTCTGGTATCGGGTTCCGGGCCTTCCAACCCGCTCAACCTTACCGAGTTTCCTGGTACGGTCCATTGCTCCCCACACAATGCTCCCTCCAAGAGACAAAGAACATCCAACAAAAACCGCAATACCAGCCATACAAAGCCCCCTTCTGAGTATTGGTCAGGGTTGTCTAGGAGACTTCCAGACATTACAGACTATTGTCATTGCCCTTGATTGCTGCCCAGAGGTGTAAGATGAATTCCTACTGATGAAGAATACTGTGTACTTCAGATGTAGGGCCTGATGCCCCTGAGCTGGGACTCATTTGAAAGCTTTCTCCCTGAGGACCAACTTTCATGGCACTAGAAGGAACTATGCAAGCTTCTAAATGAGGGAAGCAACCAACAGTCCTACCCAGCTATGATGTCAGTAAACCACATGATAAGCCTAAGGGTGCACTAGTGGGACACAGCTTGTCTGTAACCAGCAGTTCTCTAATTGGATTTAAATCCTGCTCAAGAGAGAAATCGTGCCTAGTACTGGAAACCTAGCCACCTACCCAGGGCTGGTGAAGTCATGGGTCTTGGAGGATAAGTCTATAATTATCACTTTACTGAAGCAGCACGACCCCTAACTACATTCTTAGCGTTTGTTCTTGACCCCACAGATCAGTGTAGTCCTCACCCCTTAACAAGGAAACTTCTCTTTCTAGCAGACAGAAAAATTACAGAAAACTAGAAACAATAAAAATGCAGAGTTGTAGAACGTATTTTTCAATCGCATGAAACATGTCAGGTACTGTTGTACTGTTGGGTTCCATCCCAACGGACACATCTACAATATAGCTCATATATCTAAGGCTCAGAGATCACTGGGGAAGGTGAGGCAGAGAGATTATAAGGCACAGATGGTCAGTACGTTTTCTGTGAGATCTTGTCTCTTATGGTGGTCAGAAGCTGAACCATAAAGTCTTACTAGCATGACAGTATAAACATGAGATGAATGAACAGATACAAGAAGAACTGGAATGCTGGGGTACTTGGGGAAAACCCAGAAGTACCCCAAAACCCTACACAAAAACCTACAGGCAACTAAGGAAAGCTGAGATTCGGAGAAGTTGTCCCACACAGGGAAGAGCACGCCAATTGGTTATCTAGTACCAAATGGTCCTTCCTAATACATACCTACAAGTAACATCATATAGACTTATATAATCATATTTAGAAACATTTGTATATACACACGTGCATGTAACAATAATTAATGAAAAAAGAGCCCATAAACTTGAAAGAGAGCGAGGAGGGATATATGGGAGAGTGTAGGGAGAGGAAGGGGAAGGAGGAAATGATATGGTCTCAAAAAATCTTATCATCCTTAGAGCCACTTCCTATAGGTAAACACCAAATAGGTATGACTTGTGTATATGCGTGTTTTGATATGTGTGTGTATGTGTTCTTGTGTGTGAGCCAGATTCCATGTGGAGATCAAAGGACAACTTCCCTGTTAGTCCTTATCTTCTATGTTATTTGTTCGCTGCTACGTAGGCCAGGGTAGCTGGTCCATGGGCTTCCAGGAATTCTCCTGGTTTTGCCTCTTGTCACATGATAGGAGTTCAGAGATTACAGATATGTGCTTCTGTACATAGCTTTACATAGGTAGGTTCTGGGGATCTATCTAAGGTTCCCATGCGTGCATAGCAAATGCTGGACCCACTGACCCACTTTCCAAGCCTTCATGTTCCCATGCATGCATAGCAAATGCTGGACACACTGACCCACTTTCCTAGCCTCCAGGTTTCCATGCCTGCATGGCGAATGCTAGACCCACTGACCCACTTTCCAAGCCTTCATGTTCCAATGCATGCATAGCAAATGCTGGACACACTGACCCACTTTCCCAGCCTCCAGGTTCCCATGCATGCATGGCAAATGCTGGACCCACTGGCCCACTTTCCCAGCCCTCTTGATATATTGTTTTAAAGAGGTCTTCAAAATATGCTATCCAGACTGGCAACTTCAGTAGAATCTAGATACATAAAATTTCCAGCCCTGCTCCAGCTCTCTTAACAGCAATGTGGGGTTCAGAAATAGGTTAAGATAGCTGGCATATTTTTGCTATATCAGTATTTGAGAACCATCTTTTCTTTTTGGTCCTCTAAGGACACTTATTCCATCTTGAAACTCCCTAATCTGATGACCTACCTCTCCAAATACCATCATACCCACATATGGGCTTGGTTTGTTGGGGACACAGTTCGTTCCATGGCCAATTCTCTTCTAAGATGACATCTGTGGTTTTGATAGGACACACCTTCTTATAGACTATTGGAATGAGGGTCTCAGATCCTTGCTTCGTGTTGGCTAGCAGCCACCTTAGCTTTCCACGAGTCTCTCCAGTGTGACATGTGACTTAACCTCTCAGAGCCCAGCCCTCACTTTTACTAATCTGAGAAATGGGGATATTATTTAGAGCTATTGTGGCAATTTACTGTGATTATATTGAAAGGGATTTTGTGTTCGAGCTTGTACATTGTTAGGGCTCCCTAAACACCAGCATAGGCATTTCAGCACACCTGTACTACGGAGCACTGTTAAGGCCACACCTAGGGTGTGCCCCACCCCCATTGCATCACAGACACTTTCCCTCAGAAACGCCAATGCAAAACCTGCTACACGGGAGATAATCACTGACACTACTGGTTTCTGCCTCCTTATAGTAGGGAAGTAGCTTTGTTCAGTGCACCAACCCACGGCCACATGTGGCTCTTCACATTTCAACCCTGTAAATCAAACCCAGGTCAGAATTCAGTCCTGAGATACCTGTTTTGCCGTGGGACCCTAGATCTCATCACAGGCAATTCTCAGAGCTGTACCTCAGAAAACTAAGCCGTCACACTTAACTGCTGTGACCCCTGTCATAAGTGCATCCCAGCTTCTTGGGTCAGATTCCTTCTGATCCTTTAGCACTGGACACCTTCCCATGTTTATTGCCCACAGCAAGACCTGGCTTTTCTGGGACTCAGAATTTTTGAGCCACTTTTGGGCAGTTGAACTCAGTTTGCCCTGTCTCTTAAACAATTGCCTCGGAACTCTGGGATTTTCTGGTTTGGTTGAAAACTCAAAGCATCTGTGTCTACCTGTGTAGCCTTGGACACAGTTTCACAAGGTACTTTCTAGAAGCCCTGGAGGCCTAATCTTTCTCAGTCATCATGTAAGGCTGATGGAGGGGCGGCGGTGATGGGGAACGTGGTCTTAGCACTGTGGGTTAATGTGGATGACCTAATCCTCACTGAATTGACATAAAACTGGACTTGACGTCTGTTCTGAATTATCTTTCTGCTTAAAGAGAACCCAGGAGGGACCCTAACTTGCAAAAAAATATATTATTCAGCCTGATGCTGATTTCATTTCCTAAAGCGATTGAGTCCAAAAACCATTTTAATTAAATTCAGCCTCTTGACCTGACACTGACTTATTCTCCCTCCTGCCTTCCAACCTTACATATGGAAGGAATAGGAGGACGGGGGGAGGGGGGAGGGGAGGAGGGAGGGGGAAGAGGGGGGAGGAAGAAGAGGAGGAGGAGGAGGAGGAGAAAGGGAAGAGACAAATAGAACAATTCACATGGATTTATAGGCCTGGCTATTTCCACATTCCATAAAGCCCAGATGACTGGATAGGAAACAGCTGCGGCGTTCACAGGAGCCTGGTAAGGCCTCATTACCACCCCACCTCCGCACAGGGGGCGTCGGGCTCCAAATGGAGTGCAGTGGAGGGAGTAATTGACTCCGCTGCCCTGGCACCTGGTGCTTCTGCCAAATACGTAAGGTTAGTGCAGCAAACTCTGGTGGTGACAGGGGTGCAGAGGCTTCAATGACAGGGGAGGAGAACCAAGGAAAGGCCCCAGGGGGGTTTCATTTGTCTGTATTTGTGTAGTGTGGACACGTTTTTTTCAACCACACGGTACATGTCAGGTACTTCTTCTAGAGGAGACAATCACAGACATGGCCCCTGCCTACTTCCATCCTTCAGGAGCTCTGCTAGGGCATTGTCTAAGTCATTGCTGTGAAGAGACAACTCTTCTTCAAAGCTCACCCACTCCTAGTGACACACTTCCTCCAACAAGGCCACACCTACTCCAACTAGGCCACACCTCCTAATAGTGCCACTTCCAATGAGTCTATGGGGACATTTTCATTCAAACCACCACAGACACTAGCCCCTCCCCCTCTTTCTCCCCCCCTCCCCCCACGGCTCAGCTCTATATTCCAACTTCTTAAAAATAAAACCCAAGTGAGAGTTCATTCTGCAGTCAGATCTGTTGTGTTTGGACAGCATAGGTATAGGACATTTCCACCATCGCACAAAATTATCTCAGACATTCTGGCCTGGTGGGGACAGTCATTATGTGAGCTAATGCAACAGTAATAAACTTCAGATATTGTCATGCAATGCCGAAGGAAACCCTTGAGGTATGCTAGAGTTGCCATTTGTAAAGGAAGTGAGGGCTTAGCTCTCTGAGAGGAGGACACCAGCACAGGTCTCAGGAGCAGCTACCTGAGTAGATAATTCTTAAAGCGTTTCAGAAAAAAAACCCACTATGTATTCATGTACATCTTTATGTATGTGTGTATGAATGCATGCATGTGTATATATGGCGGGGCTTAGGGAGTAGGAAGGAGGCCCAGCCATGAGGAGCCAAGGGGAAGAGTAGGCATTCAATTCCAAGAGGAGGCCACAAGAGAATGGTATGATTGTTACACATACTGGTCTGGCTCCTGGATTAAAAGGTTAGTAGGGAGAGAAAAACAGAGGCAGAGAAGCCAGGAGGGAGCTATTGAAGGTGCTCTGGTGAGAGATGTTGAGGTCTTGGCATCACAAGACAAAGAGGAAGCAGCTAACCCCAGAGGGAGGCCACATTCCTGATGGTTATTCTTTAGGAGGCAATTGCTCATCTAGAAAAAAGAAAGAAAGAAAGAAAGAAAGAAAGAAAGAAAGAAAGAAAGAAAGAAAGAAAGGAAGGAAGGAAGGAAGGAAGAAAGAAAGAAAGAAAGAAAGAAAGAAAGAAAGAAAGAAAGACATCAGTTGACTCCATTGAGAAGACACAGGGAGATAGCAAGCCAGTACTTTCAAGGCTACACCCTTTCCAGCGCAACAGGATACATCTTGCCTGATTGTTTTGTTTTGACACAGGGTCATACTATGTTGTCCTGGCCGGCTTGAGACTTGCTATTGTAGATCAGGCTGGCCTGGAACTCACAAAGATCCACCTGCCTCTGCCTCAGTCCTAGGATAAAAGGTGTGTACCACCATACCCTTCTTGGTATTTTATTTTATTTTATTTTTTGAAGTCAGGTTTATGTCAACCTTGAACTTTGAACCCTGCTACTTCCACCTTCCTAAAGCTGAGGTATAGCTGTGCATCACCACAGCCAATTTTACGTCTCTGGGGTTACAACCTGGGACTTACTGTAGACTAGGTAGGCCCTATTTCCACTTAGCCCTCAGGTGGTCTTACTGTGAGACCTTGTATCACCCTGAAGTTTTCCATTATGTTGAATTATTATTGCTTGTTTATTTGTGATCTTTGGGACAGTAGGGACAACATCTACCTAGTTTGTGAGCACGTTTAACTCAATATCTGCTCCATACTAGGTACTTAAGAGGTATCTGTTGAATGAATGAGTAAATTAATTCATAACAATTGTTGATTCATCCCGTTATGGTTAACTGCTTTCCCTCCTCAATGCCTTCGGTTCCTTCACCATTACAATGTTTCCTACACTGTGGAAACAGTAATCCTTCAGGCTTCCTGTCCCAAGTACCACACCGAATCCCACAGCCTACATGCATTGTAATCTAACATTGCATTTCCTCACAGTTGTAGAAGGTGTAAGTCCGAGGTCAGAGAGCACGGCCACACTCTGGTGAGGGCCTCTTCTTGGCTTCTAGATGGCTACTTTCTCATTCTTCTGTTTTTAGAGGGGAGAGAGGAAGAAAGAAAAAAAGAGAGAGGAAAGAGTGTAGTTAAACATAGTTGCTCTCTGCTGGCTCTTTCTCCTTCAGGGGTAATGAGCATAATGAGCCACCCTTGCCCTCATAACTTCATTTAACCCTGATTTCTTTCCACAGGCCCATCTCTAAATCTTATCATACTTGTGTTCAGGACATGAATATATTAATAGGAGACACTCAGACATTTAACCGTTGCATATCGTGTATTTTAGAATTAAAAAGGAAAATCTATTGCAGAGTATGTTTGGCATACACCTGGGAACCTAGTTTGAGGCCCAAGCTGCAGAGTGAGACCTTGCTTTTAGATCTTGGTTTTTGCTTTTAGATTTTTTTTTTTAAAGTATAGAGTATTTTGTTTTTGTTTTGTCTGTGCACTACCTGTTTGCAGTGCCTACAGAGGCCAGGAGAGGGCATCATTTCCCCTGAACAGTTCCAGAGTGTTGGGAGCCACCATGTGGGTGTTAGGCATCAAACTAGGGTTCTCCGCAAGAGCAGTCAGCACTGTGCCATCTTAGCAGCCACAGAATGTTATCTTAATTAGGAACAAAAGCCAGGTCACAGGACATGGTTTGAGGTATATGAGGAAGGGCAGCCAACCATCCAAGGATTACACGTGCTCCCACATGACTCCTCTATACAGGGTCTCCTCTATACAGGGACAGAACAATCCTTCCTTCCAAGCAGGCTGATCAGGAAAGAGAGAAAGAGGGGATAATCCCAGCCCTCTTCTCAGTAATTCTCAGAGACATACTTCATGCCCTGGGGACCATGAGGGGTGGGAGTGGGGTGGCTGGTCTGCTTGCACAGATAAGATCTCAAACATGACAGATGCCACAATCCAAACCCCTCATCCTCTTTAGAAGCGTGCAAACTCCGTGGGCCACGAAGCCAAATGCTCCAGTTTTTGAATGCCTGTTCCTCTGTTCGTCAGGATCGGGACTCAGAGGCCATCTGTGAATCACTGTCCCTGGGGCTGCTCAGTCCTTAGATGGTGAAAGGAGACATCTGGGCTGTATAATGGAACATGTTCTTCTTGGAAAGGCATAGGACTTCTGTAGCATCCCCTAGACGCTACCACATGCTCCTTGTCAGGTCCTGATGGCCAAGAGATGAATTTCCTGGTCTCTCTTTCCTCCTTTCCTTCCTGTTCCCCTCCCACAACTTCTTCTCTCTCCCTCGACTCTTTCTCTGTGTCTCTGTTTCTTTTTTCCTCCCTTTCCTCCTTTCCTTTTTTCTTACTTTTATTTGTTTTATTTGACTGGATTTTACTATAGAAGTCACTAAGTGACTAGGCTGGCCTTGAACTCACACAGGTCCACCTGCCATTGCCTTCCAAGTGCTGAGACTAAAGGCATCTCTCTGTCTCTGTCTCTCTGTCTGTCTCTGACTCTCTGTTTCTCTGTCTCTCTCTGTCTCTGTCTCTCCCCTTTTCTTTCTTGAGATAGGGTCTCATTTACCTCATACTGCCCTCAGACTCACTATGCAGTTGAGGATGACCTTCATTTCCATTCTCTTACAATTGTGTCCCGAGTGATAGGATTAGTGGCATGTGCCACCATTTCTGGTTTATGGAACTTGGGGCTTTGGGCAGAGAAGGTAAGAGCTCTACCAATGGAGCCACATCCTTTTAGCATCACCTGCCATTTCTTCAGGCTGCAGGTGTCTTTCAGCAGGTGCCTGGTGTGTGTGTGTGTGTGTGTGTGTGTGTGTGTGTGTGTGTGTGTGTG
>NW_021620588.1:1558391-1582694 GCF_004785775.1 Grammomys surdaster
GTGTGTGTGTGTGTGTGTGTGTGTGTGTGTGTGTGTGTGTGTGTGTGTGTGTAGAGACAGGATACTGCCATACTGCTGTCAGGTCAGATGTGCTGAACTCTTACCTGGCTCTCCCCTGTATTAGCTGGCTATGGAATGTGTGTACCTTTCTTTCCTCATCTATAAAGTGGAAGCGTTCTAACCTACAGGCCTGGTTCAGATTGTGGCTTTGGATGAGAAGGTTCCAGATAATGTTGTGGCACGTGTGGCACTTCTACCAAAGGTCTACCCTGTATGTCCCATTCTAAGTGGTTCTTATTCCTGCTAAGTGCTTCTCAGCAGACAAGATGTTGATTTGTATGCATCTTTTTCCTTCTGGAATGGCACCTTGATCCTGTTTTGGAAACTCATCCTACCTCTGGGGCCAAGTTGATTATTTGGAACATAGCCTCAGGGCAGGCTTACTATGTTCCTACCCCTCATTCATGATAGCCATGGTTCTGGGCTAGCCTGTGCTAGTTGATCATTCCCAGGATATTTATAGGAATTTCTGAGAAAAAGTCTTTATTGCTGGTATTGCCAGGCTGAGAGAACTTAGAGCTGTTGGGGGCCACTTTAACCATTGTATGGGGAGAGCCTGCTACCCTACAGGAAGGCAAGTCGGAGAATTAGAGAAAGACACAATGTCCTGTTACTTGGATCTAGCCATACCTGATAGATGCTGATCATGAGCAGAGTGTGTGACACTCATATGTAGCTCCCTTTCTGTTACCTGTCAATCACAGACTTCACTGCTTCTCCATCTAGGAAGTTGATGTTTTTCTCATAGGCTTGAAGAATTGATCTGTTTATTACAGAAGTGAAATGCATAATATAGAAAATTAACCACACAGGCTGGAGGGCTGGCTCTGAGATTAAGAGCCCTGGCTGCTCTTGTAGATCTGAGTCTAATTCCCAGGACCTACATGGTGGCTCATCACTATCTGTAACTTCAGTTCCAAGAGATTTGACATACTGTAATGATCTCCACAGGACATAGTCATTCATGTAGGTAAAACATCCACATACATGAATAAAATAAAAATAACAAACAGGCACATTGAAGTATGAAATCAAAGGACATTTAGTATATTTACAGAGTGATAACTATCACCCATGTTTACTACCAAGTGAGTCATCACCAAAGAGACTCCAAACCACCAATATTTCATATAAAAAATCTTTTATATTATGACCTTTCATGTCTGTCTTCTTTTACTTAGCACAGTGCTTTTTTTTTTTTCCTGTCTCAGTATTTTAATGTTCACCTCTCTGAAAGCAATGTGGTTTTTGGTAAAGATAGATTAATTCTAATTTAACATGATATTTTGAACAGGGAATTTGGCTGACCATATCGATCCCCAAACATCGACTGTGACTGTAAAGCAACAGAATATCAGATGAGTACATCTATTGCACTTGGTGAAAAAAGGAACTCCTTCCTTTGTCTCCCAGCTGCAGAAGGCGATGTGTCTCACTGGCTGTGCAAGCTCTTCTCACTCAAGCCCAGGTCTCTGTGTTCAGACATAGTACATCCACGACTGTGTCCTTTCAGCTTTGGAAGTCTCACAAAACACCATTCCAGTAGCTGCGTCTCCAGGTTTTGAGTCTAGAAATGAATGTAAGGTGTGATCTAATCACAGTCAACGACTTGATCGTACTGACTTCCACACATCATGAAATGTTCATCACAAAAGAGCAGGATGAGGTCTCTCTGACCAGCACTAACACTGTGGTCAGTCAGGTATTACAGGGATGCACATTCTAGGTGACAGAAGTGTACAGACATGATGGAAACGAACACCAATCTTACTGCACGTGGTGTCTGGGCGAGCAATAAAAACACTGTGATACAGGATGAAAACTCTTTACGGCTTGCTTCCTCTCAGCCCTTTTTTCTAGAGTCTGATGTAGCAGTGGTATCAGTCAACATACATGGGAGAGCTGGGAGTAGCTGGCATCTGATCCAGGATTTTACAAACATAGCATGCGACCTCTACAGTACGTTCTTCATACATCAAAATAAAGGGATGTTTCAGAAGCTCTTTATTCTTTGGCCTTTTGGATTCATCCTTTGTAAGGCACAAGTTGACGAAGTTGATGAAACTAGGGGAGAACTCCCTTTCTTTGGAATTACTCAGCTGCAGAGGGTCTCCTTTCACCACTTGTGTTAGCGGATCAAATACACTATTCCACTTTGGATAAGGAAATCGGCCTGTGGCCAACTCATACAACGTGATTCCCAAACTCCAGACATCAGAGCGGACATCATACCCTTGTCTTGACGCACTTGGGTCTATTCTTTCAGGTGCCATATACGGCCTACACCCAGCATCTCTTGTCTTGGCAATAGAGTCCACAAGCTGTCCACTGATGCCGAAATCATAGAGCTTTATATTTCCACTTCTGTCCAGAAGAATATTGGAAGGTTTGATGTCTCTGAATAATTTTCAAGTTTTCTTTTAAGTGGTTTAGTGCTTTCACAGTTGCTAAAGTGATTTTGCCTAAGATCTCTTCCGGAATAACTTCATCTAACACACCATATACATATTTGTAAAACTTATCGAACGAGGTAGACATGAGCTCCATACAGCTCCAACAGTCGCCCTCTCTGAAGAGTGCACCATAGAACTGAACAATGTATGGGCAATCACTACTCCGCATCACTACATCCGAATCCATGAGAAGTTGTTGTTGTTCTTTTCATCCACAGTTGACCGTATTCTATGTGTGGGTTCTGGACTCCTGTAGTATTAGGATTCAGAGTAGCTGGGCGGTGGTGGCGCACACCTTTAATCCCAGCACTTGGGAGGCAGATGCAGGCGGATTTCTGAGTTTGAGAGTTCGAGGCCAGCCTGGTCTACAGAGTGAGTTCCAGGACAGCCAGGGCTACACAGAGAAACCCTGTCTCAAAAAACCAAAAAAAAAAAGAGTAAACCGCGCTGTTGATTTGATGGGTGGATTTGCAAAATTCAGCTTCAGTGCTTTGCGTTTACCTGCCTTCAGCCTCAGAACTGGCTGGGGTCATGCCTGCATGCTGCTGACCGCTGGGTGGCCAGAAGCTGGAGGCCCGATGGGCCCCGGGGTGCCGCTACTGCCCCCGGAGCCGCCATTGTTGGAAGTGAGGAGCCTAATGGCACCGTGGCCAGCACAGTGCTTTTAAGATTCATTCTGTTGGAGCTGGAGAGATGGCTCATTCATTCATATACATATATATATATGGAGCCATGGGTCCCTGGGAGCTCTGGGGGTTCTGGTTGGTTGATACTGTTGTTCTTCCTTTGGAGTTGCAAACCCCTTCAGATCCTTCAGTCCTTTCTCTAACTCCTTCTTTGGGGACCCCATGCTCAGTCCAATGGTTGGCTGTGAGAGCCTCTCAGGAGACAGCAGTATTAGGCTCCTGTCAGCATGGACTTCTTGGCATTCACAATAGTGTCTGCATTTGGTGACTGTATATGGGATGGTTCTCTAGGTAGGGCAGTCTCTGGATGGCCTTTCCTTCAGTCTCTGCTCCACACCTTGTCTCCATATTTGCTCCAAAACATTTGTTTGTTTTTATTTAATGTGTGTGGGTTTTTTTTTTTGCCTCCATATATGTCTCTAGACTATGTACATGCAGTGCCCAAGGAGGCCAGAAGAGGGCGTTAAATCCCCTAAAACTGGAATTAGAGACAAGGGTGGGGGTTGGAGAGATGGCTCAGTGGTTAAGAGCACTGACTGCTCTTCCAGAGGTCTTGGGTTTAATTCCCAGCAGCCACATGGTGGCTCACAACCATCTGTAATGGGATCCAATGCCCTCTTCTGATGTGTCTGAAGACAGCAACAGTGTACTCATATACATTAAATAAAATAAAATAAGTAAAAATAAAATGAGAGAAAAAAAAAAAGAGACAGAGGTGAGCCCCTGTGGTGGTGCAGAGAACCAAATTTGAATCCTTTGGAAGAGCAGTCAAGTGCTCTTAACCGATGAGCCATCTCTCCAGCCCTAAAATTCCTATGTTTTGCATGCTGGAGGAATTAGTCTCTGGCTTGTGATAAGCATGGTAAACGCCGAGTTCTCTGGACTTTGCTGGTAGAGTTTACATATTTTCTTTATTTCTGAGAACCTCATGTATAATGACATATGAGCATGTCTACCCTTCTTCCCGCAACTCATCTACCTCCCAACTTCATACTTTCCCCTTCCTTTCTTCCTCTTCTTCCTCCTCCTCCTCCTCCTCCTCCTCCTCCTCCTCCTCTTCTTCTTCCTCTTCCTCTTCCTCTTCCTCTTCCTCCTCCTCCTTAATATAGCCAGCCCACTTGGTCCAGGTAGTGCTGCCCATAGGCAAGGTCATGGGGATTGAACCCAGGGCCTGCAAGTGCTAGCTAGGCAAAGCGTTTTACCACTGAGCCACACCCACAGTTCCATTATTACCAACTGGCTGAGTTAGTTATATCACATCCATTTTTCAGAACCAAGTCTGAGGGTCAGACTTCCTCTCTGAACTGGCTGTGGATGCATTAGCTGGTGGCACGTGTGGAAAAATGTCACAAAATTAGTCATCTTGAGCTGGAGGCAGGGAGTGTTTCTAGTTGACCAGAAAAATAAAATTGCCTTAAACCAAAAACTATTCTGGCCACTCTTCCTTCAACCGTAGCACCCCCCATCCCCCACCAACACAAACTTTTCTTCTTCTTCTTTTTTTCTTCTACCAGGAAAAGAAACCGGTCGGGTGAGTTTTGTATTATTCTTCTGCAGTTGTAATTTAAGCCACACCAATGGTCATTTGTGATGTTTTTCTTATATTTTTAACCTCCAGTTTGTTTAGCGGAAAACTTTCCCTTGAAGCTATTAAGACGAACATAACCATGGAATGAGAAGCTATGTAAAGACTTGGGGAACATTATTATGGTCACAATTCCTCCTTTGGTTAGTTCCTTGGGTCTTGACATTGGTTAGACCTGCATTTCAATGAGTTCCAAAGTAGGCGTCGTTCCTGGGCAAATTGCTTTTCTGCTCTGTTCCTCTGTTTCCCCAATATGAAAGTAAGGATTTTTACAGCACCAGACCTAACGGGCTATAGCAAGGATCTATGAGATCTATGTGGAGTACTTGGGCTCTCATCTGTACAGAGGGAGGCCTTAATAAAAAAGTAAAATTTTAGGGGTTGGAGAGATGGCTCAGTGGTTAAGAGCCCTGGCTGCTCTTCCAGAGGAGCTGGGATTGAATTTCACACCCACGTGGCCACTCACAACTCTCTGTAACTCCAGTTTCAGGAAATCTGACACCCTCACATAGACCTATATGTAGGCAAAATACCAATGCACATAAAATAAAAATAAATCATTTTGTAAAAAATAACTTTGGGGGCTGGAGGGATAGCACATTGATTAAGAATGTTGGTTGCTATTGTAGAGCATACAGGTTAGCTTCCTGGTACCTACATGGTAGCTCATAGCTCCATTCCAGGGAATTAACACTTCTTTTGGCTTTCTTGGGCAACAGGCATGTACCTGGCACACATGCACACATGCAGGCAAACATGGACACAAAACAAAACAAAACAGAATAAAATCTCGGCACAATTCAGGAATATCTAAATATTTCAGGAAATGGGCCTTAAGGAAACAGGATATTTCCAGGACTGTTCTAATCCTTGGTTGGGGCCATACAGATCAAGTTACATGGTTTTGCCCCCTTTCAGTTACAAATTTATGGGGAGGGGGTCTGGTTTCTGTTATTACCCTGTGAAGACTAAACATTGGCAATAGCAATTGGTTTCATTCAACAAAGGCCAATGGCTGTTTGGAGGGGGTTGTTGCAGAAGGACAACAGTCTGAGTGACCCAGACCCTAGAGAGTTGAGGAGAAGGTTGGAAGGGACACGAGGAGGCCACAATACAGGGGTCCTGCCTAGACCACTGACCTCTTCCCAGGAACAGAAGATTTGAGACAACATAGGTTCATCCATAGGTGACAACTTTGTGGCTGTGTGAACCTTCCCTTCTCTCCCTTCTTTCCCTCTTTCTTTTTTTACCTGCTTTTGTCCCAAGTGTCTGTGTAGCCTCCAGCTCCAATGCTTGGCCCTTGGTGGGATTTCTATGGAACTGTCATTTGATAGGTGAGATCTCTGAAGTTCTGAGAAGGCACGGAGGCCACTTATGGAGGCCACACTGCTGGGATGTGGCTGGGCCAGACTGTAAATCACCATCCTGAGACAGAAACCCAGCCCTTGCTGGTCAACAGGCATTTTCTGACACATCTTGTTTTATTTTCTTATGGCCTCTTGGGACATTACCATGGCTCAGTGCTCTGTGCGTGTCTCCGACATGCATGTGTGGTTTAACAATTCTCCTCATGGTTAAAATTGCCATGTACTAGGTTCCTGCTCCCAGCAGCCACAGAGAGCAGTCAGAGTCACCTGCTCTAGTCTTATATGCTCCAGGCTCATGAAGAGACAGGAAGGAATCTGGTTAATTGCATATTCACATTCCAGGGCATAGTTTACTAACTCTATTTTTCTCTGAGGATCTAGGTTTAAGGCAGAGAGGTTAATCTCTGAGCCTATCTTCCCCTAATGACACTTGTGGTGGCTTCTGCATAGCAGAGGGCCTACATGTCCCTGGGAAGGGTGAGGCAGGAGGATGTGGGCTGTGGCATCTGCTTATGAACTCTGTGACCTCTTGTCTCTGTATCCAGAGCTATAATAAGCTTATGATTCACCAGGTGGACTTCTGCTCAGGCAGCTTCTGTGCATTCCCCACTGAGCCCTTGGTGCTGGCCCACTGATCACTAGGCGGGAGGACCCCATCTCACTTTACCTACCTCTCCAGGCCCATTCTAGCTGCACCCTCCCTTGGGGAGCCCTTAGGGGCTGGTGCAGATAACCTGTTCATTTCTAAACTCAAGCCAAATTACACATTAGATCTTTCCAGAAGGAAAAGTGGAAGATGATACCTAGTTTGAGAAAGTGACAGAAGTTTCTTTCAGTGAACTCTGGGGGGACAAGACTCCCTAGGACAGTTTATTGTCAGCCATCCTATGGTACTTGATGCCAGTTTGACCTACCACAGTGAAGTATTTGAAATGTCAATGAGATTTGGACTCTCTAATGAAATGCTGGAGACTCCTACTGAGTCTGGTGGATTCTGTTGTTTGGGTTGGAATGCTGGTACCCTGGTAAGTCATTTTCCACCATATAGGTTTGTGCTTTGTCACATGTGAGGGGACACTTGGGTACTTATATGGGATGTACCCCCTAGGATGCTGGGGTTACCATAGTTGCTACTATCTATAGGGAGTTTACCGTGTGCCCGGGTACTGGACCAAACTGTTTCTGTTCTTCCTCAATCCCACAAAAGCTCTTTACGTTTGAATACCCTGTGTTCTGTAATATTTTCAGTTAGCACTTGTCTTTTTTTTTTTTTTTTTTACCCATTCCATCATTCATCGTATAGTTAAATTCTGTTTTACTGTCATATGGAGCCTCTTACCTTTAGCATGCCAGTGGGCCCTCTAGTACGCTTTTTGTATGTATTTGTTGAAATTGTCCATTAAAGAGTCTCCAAAGAGAGCTTATTTTACTGGTAAAGAAACTGAAACAAGGGAGGCAGAATGATGCTGTCCCACTTTCTCTGCGCCTGAAGGCAGCCCTGCGGTCCAGATCTGTCTGCAAAGCTGAAACCTCTGGCACTGTCCCTGTTATCAAGTAATTCTTTCAAAAAAAATAGTGCCCTCTTCTGCATGCATCAGAGAGTCTCAGGCAGAGAGTTGTTGAGGGCTTGAATTCATTTTCATGACGCAAAGAAAAAAAAATCTTCTAGTGTTTGTTAGAAAATCTCCAGCCCAACTACTACTAGCTGGAGTTTGCAGGAGCCTCCCAGGCCTTCCCAACCTGATTTTTCCCCTCCTGCCGCCTTCCCTTTTGTGAGCGTTTCTTCCCTTTTTTTGCTTGCAGCGGGTTCAGCTCTCCTGCAGGCTACAATGTGTCAGTTGTTCTAAAATCCGGGAGGCGGAGTCTAGTGACGAGGGCGGTGGGGGAGAGCTCAGCCAGTCTTGCAGGGTGAGCAGTCCAGCCCTGGGTCCCGCGGAGCTAAAACGCTACAGCCAGGAAAACTTCCATCTCCTTCTCCTGGTTTTGATCCTCACCGGATAGCAGACCCGAGGCGCCGATCGACCGGAGGGAGGATGAGAGATGACCGGTCCTTTGGCAACCTGACCATTTCCTTAGCAGAGCCTTCCAAAGCGAACCGGAGACTGGCCGCACGACCCAGGAGGCGCCGCGCCTCTTGTGGATGTGTGTGTATGAGTGAGCGAGCGGGTGTGTGTGTGTGAGTGAGGGTGTGTGTGTGTATGTGTGTGTGCGCGTGTGTGTGTATGCGCGCGCTTGTGGTGTGGATGGGTGTGTGCACAGCACAATTGCGTGGAAGCGTGTCTGGGTGAGTGTGTGTATGCACTCGTGAGTGTGTTTGTGTGTGTGTGTGTGTATGTGTGTGTGTGTTTGTTTGTGTGTGCTCTTGGCTGCTATCATTATTATTATTTTGGAAGAAAAATCCTGGAAATCTGGGGTAGGTTATGGTACTCCCAGGGTGATTTCTTCTTTTGCAAGAGGAGCTGACCAGAGCAAGCCACTAGAGCCATTTCCCTGCCAGCAGAGAGCATTTTCCTCCCAGAAGAAGGATTTCAACCCGGGCTCTGCAGCCAAGTAAAAAAGATTAGCCCTGAAACCTGTGAAATCAACCATTGCTCTGTGATTACCCAGGCTTGGGAGAGGACTTGGAAAGAAAAGGAGAAATAAATCAAACAGCCTGTCAGGTCTTTTTGCCACGTCGGAAGATGTCATCTCAAACTAAGTTCAAGAAAGACAAAGAGATCATTGCTGAATATGAAGCCCAAATAAAAGGTGAGCCGTGGGGCTGAGGGGCTTTGCCTTCTCTCCCTCCCCTTGTCTCTCCCGCTGCTGTCTCTTCCTTTGCCTCCCTGCCTTCTTGAGAAGTTGCTATGCAGCAATAATCTTATTGTAAGGAGGATCGGCTGCTGGGTGCACAAGTCCAGACTGGCTCCCACTGCAGATAGCGGCTGGGCTGGGAGCGTGAATTACAGAAAGGGCAGAAATCTCTGCATTGCAGGTGTGTGAGGAAGGGACTTTAGGAGTGTCGCCGGTACTCCATCATCTTGGCAGTGATATGTCACTCGAAGGCCGTTTTGACAGTCAAGGCCTCCTCCCCCTCACTACCACTCTGAAAGCCCTATGCTATTTATGTATATATTTGTTTGACCTGCTCTCCCCATCCCTTCTTTTGGCTTTTGTTGGTGGTTGTTTTTACCTCTGCTGCCTTCTCTGGGCTGAAATTCAAATGCATGAGTATGGGTTGTGGGGAGTGGGGGCACAGCATCCTTAAGTAGCCCTTCTTTGTCAGCGTTTCTTGCCTGGTCTGAGTTGCCATGGATTAACTGTTATGGGACATATTGATCCAGACTAATGCAGGCATTTAAGCATAAAGAGAGAGTTCTGTGCAGAAAATGTATTATCTTCCAGCGTGCAGCCTGGTCCTTCTGTGCATCGGTGTTTCAGGTCATCAGCTTTGGTTAAAAGCCAATACCTCAGTGTTCAATTTGGACTGATAGGTGCTGCTTGACTCCCGTGGTTCTGAGAAAAGTCGGCCTGCTAGGAGAGTGAGATGACCTTTGGGTGCTGGTTCCAGCTTTGGTGGCATAGAATCCACACTTCTTGTAGAAGCCGCTCCCTAAATCCTTGCTAGCTGAGAGGAAGAGAAGGGCACAGCTAAAAGAAGGCAAGCAGCCTCTGCCCTTAGGCCAGACGGTGGGCTTCCTCCACCCTCAGGCTTTCTAAGCTCAGCTTCAGCAGGGAGAGCTGAAGGTTCCTTGCCCTGCTTCCCCTTTGCAGAGCCTGTGGGGGAGAGAAGTCCTTGCTGTAGCTCTAAGCACCCATTTTCTTTCCAGTCCTTGGTTCTCCTTGCTGCGACACAGGGTGTGTTGTGGTCTCACACAGAGTGGGCACACTGCATCTTCAGTGGGTGTGGAGGCCTGGTTTTGAGGCTGTTGAGCAGGGTGCTGCTTTGAGGTTCTGGTGACCAGAGGATGCCACGCCTGTTTCTATGCTGCCTGAGGGCTCCACGCTGCAGGAAGTCAGTAGCCTCAGGCTGTCTGTCTGTCCTGTCTGTACTGCTTTCAACCTTCTGATTTGGGGGAAAGCTTTGGAGAACAGGCATGGGGTGGGGATGGGGGCTTTGTTTTTTCCTTGTCTTTGGTTGTGGGCCCAGCCAGGATGTTAGCAATCCCTGGGTAGATCCAAGATAAAGAAGAGAGATCTCTCCTTTTCCCTGGCCTCTTCCTTAGTTTTCAGCTCAGTGTCAGAAACAGTGACTTTAATGTATCAGCCTTGCTGACAATTGAGAAACTAGCCCTTTAGCTGCCAGAGACTGGGATTCACCCAGCCGTTTAGAACAAAAACCAATTTTCAATTTTGTATATCTACTTTTTAGGGAGTAAATTTATACACACACACACACACACACACAGCTAAAACGTATATATTCTCAAAACATACAACACACACACATATGTACACATGTTTTGATACTATCTTTACTACTTTTTTTTTAAATTGAGATTTCCATAAAAAACGTTATGACAGACAAGAGAAGGGGGTGTTTGGACAGTGTGTGCCTCTTGGTAGGAAATCTGCTTATCTCCTCTTTAAAGGCTAGCACCAGGCAGCCAACCTTTCCTGAGGACCCACAAAATGTCACTTGTTCTAGCAAATTCACTTCCTTTCACCTTTCACCTTTAACTTAACGACTGCCCAGCACATACAAGGCAGTGGCAAGGAATTTCTTCAGAAATTTGCCCAAAAGATCTGGTCTCTTCTAGATTCTGGATGTCTTCACATTCTGATTGAGTTTAATTTTTTTTTCACCTGTAGTAGACATCCATAAGATTCAGATCACAAGATCGCTGCACCTGAGGTCTTTTGAAATCTTTCCTTCCAACGTGCTATTTGTTGGCCTGGCCTGGCATGTAGCTCAGTGGTAGAGCACTTGCCTAGCATGTTCCAGGCCCTGGCTTCCATCCTCTGTCTTGTTTGTTAATTACTCTGGTAAGGATTGATGTATCCAGGGACCTCAAGTTTCTGGGGTTCATTCCCAGCCTTCGATGCCACATGGTGTACAAAAGGCTTAGTAAGCACCTAGGTTCAGAGATAAGGAACTGAGGCCTGGCAGTGCTCAATGACTTACCCAAGGTCGCAAGGCCGGTATCTTCCCAGGCCTGATGTCCCCGGTACATTGTCTGACTGACACAGCCCCTTGAAGGATTGATGTCAGTAGCAGATGGCAGTGTTGTGCCGGGCACTGGTGGCCTCTTGATGGCGTCCCATTGTTCCCTTTTTACTTTCCTCTCTCGGCCTTTGTGGCTTGTCTCTGAGGAAGGTTTGATCCATGAGCAAAAATAATGCTTCGTGCCAGTTACCGTCTTCCCGGCATTTGGCCAGGTTGGTACAAACAGTCTACTTCATTAGACAGATCTCATAGACGGCGAATTTTGAGAGAGAAACTTCTGATTTTTTGAAATGATGTTGAGTTTCATTGACTTAACAAAGGATGGATACTTTTGAACAGCATTTCCATTGGAAACATGCTTAGATTCAGCCTTCTCTTGCCTCCCAGATGCCTGAATCTGACTGTGTACCTGTGATACCTGACTCTGACCTGTGCTCGTGTGCAATCCAGGGATGGAAAACTCAGCATCCTCTAGGCTCATGTATGTTACATTTGGCTAGCTGTGGCTCATGGATTTTTTTTTCTTAGAAGATATCACCTAATGGTTCTATAGGTTTTTCTTCTTGGAGACTTTTTAGAACAGGATAGACATGTCTCTGTGACTGCCCACTCCTTGGGGGTTGGGAGCCTCCAGTTGTGCCCCTGACTGTACTTCACTTTGCTTTGGTAACACAAGCCACCACTGTTTGCTGTCTTCATTGTTTCACTTGTGTATTTGGGGGCTGTGTATATGTGCATGTCTCATGTAGCCCAGGATAGCCTTGTACTGTCTAGCCAAGGATGATTTTGAACTCCTGATCCCCTTGCTTCTATCCACCTCCTGAGTACTAGGGTTATAGCATAACTATGCTGGGTTTATGCCATGCTAGGGATCGAACCCAGGGCTTCCTGCATGGTAAGTGAACCGTTCTACCAACCAACAGAGCTCCGTTGCAGTCCTCCCCTCACCTTAGCTCTATTGCTTCCTGGATTGCAAATCCCAGTGTTTCGGGTGCTTGCAGGGTAGAAGGAGGATGACTCGTGGCAGATGGCACACCTTACTGATAGCAGTAGAAGAGGTGGTGACAGTTATGATAGACCCGAGGGCACACATCCTGTCCAAATGCATACCTGAGTGCAACCATTTGTTGCCACTTTGAAGCCTGCCCGCGTTTTCAATTTTTCCACAGGTGCCAGAAAATTGCAGGGGAACTTCATGTTTTTAAAGAGGTTTTCCAAAAGGATGCCCCAAAGATATAACTCTCCGTACTTTGTCAATATGGTAGAAGAAAGATAATGGCTGCCCCCCTTTTTTGATGCCTGTTATACTTCTACCGGTCCATCCCAGGTGTTACCTTAGCCCTTAGCTCTGCTCACTGCTTACACCACGCATGTCTGCTGTGTCTCTGCTCTCCTAGGCTAGGGGTTGGGATGGATTTGAGCTGGCTCATTCTCAGTTCCCTAACACGGGCTCCAAACAGACATCACTTCCTATCTTAGGTGCTCTTAAATGTCCCTTTACAATCTGCTTGAGAACCTTGCTTGAGAGTGACATTATATTCTCTAGCCGGAAACTGGCAGGCTGTCGCCTGTTCCCATTTTGAAAATCAGAACATTTGCAAGTCTCCAGCTTCTTGGCCTCCCTGCTGTCTCCCACAGTTCCCTCGGAGATCACTGATAGCATTTGAGGATCTTATCTGTTGAATTCTCAGTACCCTGAGCTTTTATTGCTCTTACTGCCAGACATAATGGTCACGTTCACTTACTGTGTTCCTGTTTCCATTTCAGCCCAACAGAGAATTGAAACAGGAGCACAGTGATTGACTTTACAAACATTCTTATTTATCATAGGCCAACTTTTTAATAGTAAAAGTGAAAAAAAACCAACAAACCAAATGGGTGTCTTACTTAGGGTTTTACTGCTGTGAAAGACACCATGACCAAGGCAAGTCTTATAAAGGATGACATTTAATTCGGGCTGGCTTACAGGTTCAGAGGTTCAATCCATCATCATCGAGGCAAGAGCATGACAGCATCTAGGCAGGCATGGTACAGGCAGAGCTGAGAGTTCAACATCTTCATCTGAAGACTTGGAAGACTGACTTCCAGGCAGCTAGGGTGAGGGTCTCAAAGCCTATGCCCACAGAGACACACCTACTCCAACAAGGTCACACCTTCTAATAGTGCCACTCTCTGTCCCAAGCATATACCAATCATGATAACGGGGGAAAGAAGGATAAGCATTCAGGAGTGTAGTTTACTCAGTCGTTTGCATGCTCATTCAACCAACGTCAAGCACTGACCTTGTCCTCAAGCCTTGTGTGGCACTTCATGAGAGATAAAAAAGTGTAGGATACATTATTTACCTTCTAAGACCTCTCTTAGAAAATGACGGTAGAATAAAAAAAAAGATTAAGAAAACCCACAATACAACTTTGCAACTGTCAGAATGAGCTCAAGTCCTGCAGAGAGCTTCCTCCATGTGCCTTGGGATGACTGGAGAGCCTCCTTCGGTTCTTCAAGCATTTCAACAGGATAAAAGAGGGAGAGCTCGCTGGATGGGGAGAACTGTGTGGAGTGGTGGGGACCGTGGCCAACAGGGCGGTTTTGGAGGCACCAGTGCCGCTCGCTCCAGCTTGTCATTGCCTGACTGGAATGTGAGCCCTGGGCAGGTAGTTGTCTCACTGTTGGAAGGAAAGCTGAACTGAAACAAAATCTCTTGGTTGTTTAAATGATGGGCCAACTTTTAAATATTCTACCCTCTCTAAGCAAACATCCTGGTGAAATAGGGCCGAAGCAGCCCATGTGGCCACCAGCTCATGGCTCACAGCTCGTTTAGTCTGTAAAAATCCTGGGAGTAGAGCCTCAGCCACCGTCCTCTTTAACGTTGTTGCTTTTCTCTAAGACAGACCTGCAGTCTGATCAGCATAGTAGACATCTCCCCTTCCTCCTCACCAAACGCTCCTCCATCCTCCTCGACCACCAACTGTTCCCTGTTCATGCCTTTGCTCTCCTACCAATGCCTCCAGTCTGTTTGTTCAATCCCCATTACCCTCCAAAGGCTGCCTGGATGGTATTCCTCCTCATATGATGCCTTCCCAGCTCTCCCAGGTGGAATGAATAGTTCCCTCCCTCTGCCTCCCTATCCTGAACATTATTACTCTTCATCAAAATCTAGAGATTAGACGCTCATCCATGAACTCCCGAGGGTAAAAATGCAGGGAGCCATCTTTGTTTCTTTGGTGTGCATAGTGTACAGCTGGCTGAGAGTGGTGGGAAACTGTTTCCATTGCCACCTCCCTTAGCCTGCATGGCCACAGCAAGGCACACTGGCTGCATGGCTTTTACCTCTGTCTCCCAGTTCAGGAGGCTGGCAATTCCAAGATCAAGGTGCCAGCAAATTAGGTTTCCGGTGAGAGACCGCTTCCTGGCTTGTAGACAGCTGCATCCTATCGTCTGCTCACCTGGTCTTTCTTCAGAGCATGCTCACAGAGATCGAGCACTCAACACCTGGAGGGACCCCCCAACCTATACCTCACCTCTCAGTACCATTATTGGGGATTAGGGTGGGCTCACATATGCATTTTGTAGGATACAAACACTTGGTTAAGAATATCATACTTCCTGTTTTATTGAGAGGAGATGCTTTACTGTGCAAAGAAATATTCCTGGTTTGCTGAGCTTTCCACTGTGTCCCTGGTGTTTGTTAGTAGAGATTTGGTGAAGGATGTGTTGGGAGCTAGCAGGTCTTGCACAAGTCTTGATGGGGTGCAGCTTTCCTTCCAGCCACCCATCAGTAGATCTAAGGGTCCATTTTGGCCATTTCTTGAGGGTTTTTCCTGTCCCATTGAATTCCTTTAGTAATCCACGCTGTAGATACTGTTCCTGGCCATGCTTTGGTCTATATAGCTTTAATTAACCAAGGAAGGCAATCACATTTTCTCTTGTTTTGTGACCCCTCTACTTCACCAGCTCTCTAGACAAAGAGATGAAGTTTAGAGAAATAAAATCAACTGCATCAGACTCTTCATGGAACCCTGACAAAGCGAGGTTGAAAAAAGAATCCACTTTCCAATTTTCACTGGAACAGGAAGATAAGATGCTGGTGCGGGCAGCGTGGCATGTTGAGTAAAAAAAAAGTAGTTGTGTGTTCCAATAGGTCTTGAAAATTCTAGAATAAACCAGTTAAAATTGGCTTGTTTCCCTTCAGGGCTTCTGATACCCTTGACAGTGTTGGGGGTGAACTGCAGAGGAGTCAGATTGGACTTCCCAAACTTTGTCCACCCTGAAATCCCCCTTTCCCAACTGATTTAGGAGATACTTCCTTAGTTTGTGGTTTGAAACATGTCAGCCCATATAACTCATGAATTATCCATGTCTTTTTATTGTCCATCATCCCATTCCCTGATTCCTACAGTGCTTTTCTCAGGAGGCAGTTTGAAGAGGGGCTGAGGGAAAGGAACGCATGCCCAGTTCTGCTAAGTAATGGCAGTGTGGTGCTTTGTGGTCACTTACAACATGTGAGCTTTGACATTTTCAACTGCAGAGTGCTCAGCTACTGACTTAAATGGCAATTTGAAAACAGCTGTGTACTGAGCAACACGTGCTGCCTGTAGGCTGTGTGTGGGTGTGTTTGTCTGTGTGTGACAGTGTCGTGTGTATGGTGGTAGGGGATGCTTAAGGTGCCTTGAGTGGACTTTGCACTGCTCCTAGAATTATGTGGTCTGTGCTCAGTGACAACTGTGGAGATAAAAACCGGGGAGCCCATGACTCCTGCAGCTCTGAATGAGTCAATCTTGGCCACAATTCAGAGGCATAAGAAATACACTTTCTTTTTTTTCTTCTGTCACTTGGTTTCCATGTCATGTCTCTGTTTTGCTGGATGGTGACAGAGATACATCTGGGCCTAATTTGGAGCCTCTCTACTGATTCCTCTAGGATCATGGCCTAAGATTCAGAGACATTGTGGACCATTGGTATATAATGTACTATCAGTCCGAATTTGTCAGCTACAGAGCTAGGGTGTCCTCTTTCTTTTTTTTTTTTGGCTTTTTTTTTTTTTTTTGAGACAGGGTTTCTCTGTGTAGCCCTGGCTGTCCTGGAACTCACTCTGTAGACCAGGCTAGCCTCGAACTCTTGAACTCAGAAATCCACCTGCCTCTGCCTCCCAAGTGCTGGGATTAAAGGCGTGAGCCACCACCGCCCGGCTGGGTGTCCTCTTTCTTATTGAGTCTTACTGAATCACGCTACTAATCATTCTTTGTCCTTTGGATGTCTCTCCTCATTTCTTGCATGTAACATGCAGGGATGGAGGGGCATCATGTTATTCACATGCATAGTGACTCTGGATGATTGTCCTTGGACTATCTTGGTTGTCCCTGTGAGCCTTGATCTCTGTTCTAACAGAGGTTCTGTCTCTTTTCAGTTCACATGAATCTGTTTGCTAACTACTACACCTTCCTTCCCTTGTGGTGGGTGGAGCAGAGAACAAAACTCTTTTTCTTATAGAGCTGACTTCTATATTCACATTATTTTTACTAACTCTCTTCTCTGGCTTAGGCAATGTTTATCTGCAAACTTGTACATGCATGTGAATATGCATGGGTGTACATAGCATAAGATGAGAGGAAAGGTGATTTTTCTCATGCTGAGAGATCAGGTTTTCTTTTTTAAAGATTTTTATGTGCATGCATGTGTGTGTGTGTGTGTGTGTGTATGCATATGTGTGAGTGCATGTGTCTAAGGGCTCCAGAAGAGGGCGTCAGATTCCCTGCAGTTTGAGTTATAGGCAGCTCTGAGCCACCTGATATCAGTGTTAGGAACCACTTGGCTCCTGTGCAAGAGTAAGCATTCTTAACCACTTAGTCTTGAGGTCCTCCCAGACCTCTTAACAGTGTTATCTACATTCATTTTTTCTGGCGTTTTGTTTGTTTTGTTTTAGACAGGGACTCATGTATTCTGGGTCTTATAGAACCCAGGGCCTTGTGTATAGTGGGCAAACACTGTACTAACTGAGCTACATCTCTGGCCAGCCCACATTCTTTCTCTTCTTCCCAAGGACTAAGCATTTGAAAGCCCCAAGTCCAGAATTGGCTTTCTCCATATTATCCCTGAGCCAACTAAAAATGCAGTGTGCTCCGGACTGAAAAGGGACAGGAGTGGCTTTAGGAAATATGTAGGAAACCTTTGACTGTTTCTGCATGTGGGGACTTTTGTTTCTTCTTCATCTGTATGGCCACAGTATGACATTGATCAGCTCTTGGTGGGACCAATGTGACCTGGGTCTTTCTTGGTTGAGAGAACTTAGTTATATAATGTGGCTCTGCCTTCTAGATAGCAGTGACCAACCTGCCCCAATTTGTGACAACCAAAAACTTCTCCAAATACTGCCAAACGACTTCCAGGAGACAGACTTGTCCCCATTGACAGCCATACTTCTAATTGGTCTCTCTCTCTTCTTTTGTCCCCATGGCCTATCCCCCAACACCAGGGCATCTAGCAGATGTCCTTACAATGAAGTCTGATATCCTCTGTTTACAGACCCTCAGTAGTATCTTCTGAGGTCTCTCATCAAGGACCTTAGACTGGATTTACAAACCCGCAGTCTTACCTTTTCCCTTGTCTGTCTGCCCTCTCTAGTCTTTACTTCCTGATATCCATTGGAATCTGCTGACTCTTTAACGTCTTCAACTTCCCTCTTTCCAGAATGTTCTTTTTCTGGATAGCCACTTGCTTGGCTCTTTGGTACTCAACTTAACTCTCTGGCTACCTGTTACCTCCAAGAGCCATGCAGTAGCCCTTCATCAGTCAGCTGACCAGAGTTCTCTAGCACCCAGGCTACATGGTGATTCCCTTCCTGTGTTTATGTATTCTCTTCTCTAGAGCTAAAGCTCCAAGAATGATGTTGAAGGTTGTCTGTAGTTCACACTTGTATTTCCAGCCTCAAAAGGCTGAGTCGGGGGAAGGCAAGACAAAAATCAGAACTTCGGTGTCTCTTGTTTGTGTTTTTCTGGCATGTGGAGCTTCTCCTGGTGTCTAATGGGTGCCCATAGTAGGCGAACTTATCAGGTGCTCCCAGTAGGCGAGCTTGTTTGAGTGTGATGGACTTTGTGGTTACACAGATGTTGTCTCCAGAATGAAGCAGATCCAGGCTTCCTCCAGCACAGCTGAGAGATAACTTAGAGGATGAAGGATCTGGAGATGGGACTCTTGCATCAGTGGTGGTTACTGCTAGGAATGCCGCAGGGAACTGAATACAGTCTATTAGTTGAATTCCTAATGCACGTGAGCTGGGAAGACGGGAAGTGTTCCTCAAGCCCCCCTTTCACACTCATAGTTTTCTAGAAAAATGGTTATAAAAGTGATATATACTGTGCTAAGAGTGCCAAGGCCTTGTACTGTGGAAATTTAGGTAAGAAGTTGAGTTGTTGCCTTGGAGAACTGGAGAACTCATTATAGGAGCAAGACTTTTTTGGGTAGGTTTTTGAAGGGTAAATAGAAACTCTCTGGGTATTGGAAAGCATTTTGTGAAGAGAGAATAAAACAGACACAAGGCTTAGAGGTCACCAAAGGGCCTGGTATTTGGGAAACACTGAGGCATTTGATGTGTGGGAATGGGAGTCTATGCTGGAGAGACTGGAATGTTTTTTCAACCAGCAGGTGCCATGAGTCTTTGACCATGGACAGGGTGCGATGAAAGACGGGCTCAGCTCATTTTCCCCAGTGTGAAAACACATATCTATGTTGTAGCATTTGTCAGAATTTTCTTAGTATAAATTTTTTACTTGAAAATTTTAAGTTACATGTATATATGCATCTATGTATGAATGAATGTATGTATGTATATGGGTAGGGGCATGTATGTGGTATGTGTGCAAGTGGAGGTCAGAACACAACTAGTGTGAGTTCATTCTCTTCTTCCATTGTGTGGGTTTTTGGTGGCAAGCACCTTTACCTGACGAGGTGTGTCTCAGACCCCGACTGCTCCTACTTCTACAGGCTGGTTTATCGTTCCGTCATTCGGGCAGATGACATTTTATCGACCTGTTTGTCAGTGGACACTGGAGTTGTTTCTGTGTTTCAGATATTCTGAATAATGCTGATATGAACAAAGTGACCACAGAAGTCACAATTTTTTTATAACTTCATTTTTGATGATGGGTGTTTTACACACTCATTGTTTAAAAAGCTTTGAAAATAAAGAAAAATATAGAAAGAAGGAGTAAAGTCTAGAAACCACTCTTGAGGTAACTGCTACAAGCCCTCAGTGTGTGTATTTCTTTCCAGACCCCACATGTCTGTCCTCTATCAAATCTGTTTTATATCTGTATGTAGCAAAAGAGAGATCACAGCTCAGGAATAAAGGCCTAGGGCCTAAAACAGACCAGGGCCTAACAGTGCCCAGTCGCCCGGGTGAGAGCCTTGTGTGTCTGGATGGGTCTCTTAAGGAACTGTTGAAGGGATGCCGAAACCTGTTCTATTTGGTGCATGGCTTGTCTCGACCATTTCTGACCCAGCTCTCTGCAGATTTTAAAAACAAGATGTATAAAATAGAACTTTCCTGTTAAGAACTGCTTTCAAACACACAGCTATTCCCGCCCCTTCTACTCTGAATGGTCCCCTTTCTAGTTCCTGCCAGTCTTACTCCCCTTCTGGTCCCCCAAAGACAGCTCCTTATAGGTAAGTTTGTGTGGGCATTTCCTTGATTAATGATGATGTGACAACAAAGAAAGCAAGCTGGCAAGACAGTAAGCAGCACTCTCCATGGCCTCTGCCTTAGTTTCTGGCTTCAGGTGCCTGCCTTTAGTTCCTACCTCTCCATGCCTTCAGGATGGATTCTAAGCCATAAACTGAAATAAACCAGTTCTTTCACATGTTGCTTTTGGTCATGATGTTTATCACAGCAAGAGAAAGCGATATAAGAAAGCCCTAAGAGGTTGCAACCTAGTATCCTCTTCCGTCCCACTGTTGATGGCAGTATTTCCAGTCAGTCTATGGTTTACTGCAAACCACTTCATTTTCCAGCCATCTGTCTAACTCAAAAAGCCTAGATTTTTCCAGGTGGTCAGACTCTCATATGGATATGAGCTTGGCAGGATGCAATAGCTCCTAAAGGGGAAAACTCTCTTTATAGCATAGAGTGCCTTTAAAGGAATGAGAGAGAGAGAGAGAGAGAGAGAGAGAGAGAGAGAGAGAGAGAGAGTGTCTAGGACTTAGTTTGTAATGATGAGTGACAACTAGCTGGATGACATGGCTGCTCTTGGGTCCTTGTTTCATTGAGACATTTTCAGGCAGGAGTTAGTGTTATGGTTTGAATGTGTCAAGTCTCCCCACAGGCCATGTATGAGAGCTTTGTCCTTACTTGGAGATGCTGTTTTGAAGACCGTGGAGCCTTTCAGCAGGTGCCGTCCAATTGGAAGTAGTCTCTAGGGGTGGGCCTTTGAAGGTTAGGTCTGCCTCTGGTACAGGCTAGGTCTGTCTGCTTCCTGTCTACACCATGAGAATAACTGCCACCCACACTCCTGCTGGCCTGCCTCCCTGACTAGGACGGACTGAAATCTCTCAGTCAAAACGAGCCCTCTTTCCATCAGGGTTAGGTATTTTGGTCAGAGGTGCAGCCATTATTATTGTTAGCCAGTTTCATTGTCTTTACTTTGATGAATGGCTTTTTAAAAAGTTTATTTATTTATTTAATGTGAGTACTCTGTCACTCTCTTCAGACACACCAGAAGATGGTATTGGATCCCATTACAGATGGTTGTGAGCCACCATGTGGTTGCTGGAAATTGAATGCAGAACCTCTGGAAGAGCAGTCAGTGCTCTTAACAGTTGAACTTGGCTTCTTTAGACAGGATGTTTCAGCTTTCTTATGATATGTTACCTTGGGGGAAACTGAGGCAGGAAACACTTAGTCCCTGGCCCCAGATATCTGATAAAGAATTGCTCGTTTGCCTTCACCATCCTCGAACTCTCACATGGCCTTTGCTCCTTCCGTGCTCTGAGTTTCTGTCCTTGCCTGGTCCTTGGTTCAGGCCTTACGCTGAGCATCTCTGTGTCTTTGGCTCCTACTTGGCACAATGTTACCTACCACTGAAACTCTGCTTCAAAAGTGGCAGAGGCCTGAGTACCACCTTCCAGAAACACGGAATTGTGTTACTGAGGTTAGTGTGAGAGAAATGCTGAGACTGTGGTGGCCCACCTCAGTTGATTTAGTTTAACAAGTATTTATTGAGTGCCTGCTGTGTTTGCTGTGTTTGTAGACTTTATCATTCTATGGGGAATACACCTTGTAACTTGTAATTACTGAAGTGCTGAATGCTATGTAAGGGGCTGTGCAGAATACAGGGAGAACCTGTAACAGACAGATCTAAATGGTTAGAAGTGCTCTTGGCGATTTTCTGATATTGATCTGTAAGGCTGGATCAGACTGGCCAAGCTTATACCATAGCCATTCTTTCCAGGGCTCTTTAGGACCCAGACAGAATCATCCTTCCATTTAGAACAGGGTGAGAAATCATCCAGATATTTAAGGGATCAGCAGGTATAAGTGCTGCTAAGAGGAAAAGCACAACTGCAGGTGTAAATGATCAGAATAGTTCCCGAAAGAGGCCAGTGTAATAGGATGGTGAATACAGTCACAGAATAGGTGTTTCTAGGGTGAAATTAAAGCTGTGGATTAACCAGAGAGATGAAAAGCACCATGGTTGTGTGTAGAATTTATCAAAAGTTGCACTAGATGCATGAGGGATCTAGAATGGGGCAGGGGGTGTTAACAGTGCAGGCACCATGCACTTTACAGATGTGAATCATAGCTCATGACCAGTCAGACCGAGGCTGAGCTCATGACAGAGAAAAGGCATTAGATTTTCTTTGCACTGTTTTTTTTTCCATTTGAGAAAGGAAGGTTACAATACCTCACAGTGTGTGTGTGTGTGTGTGTGTGTGTGTGTGTGTGTGTGTGTGTGTGTATGTGTATGTGTATGTGTGTGTGTGTTAAAATGATACATCAGAATTTCTAGCACAATCCTTGGCACACAGTGGCATTTAAAAAAACATGAAAATGTTAACTAAACCTAATGGGATGCCATCTTTTGCCACCCAGGCTGTGAACCTGAGCTTCCACAGAAGCTGTTGTAAAGGAGATTAAAAATTATCACAGGTTCTCAGCAGGGTTGATGGCAAAAGAAAGTTCTAAGTGGTGGACAGCTTACTGTTCGCTTTGCCTTCTCCAGCAAAGTCTCTGGAACAACTGTGAGGTGCATGTGACAAATTCAGATCTGAATTCTTGCCCCACAGGAGCACCCTGGACCCTTGGGTGGTGGATCACAGAAACCTGCATCTTAAGCATCCCAGGTTTCATGGTCTGGAACAAAATACTCCCAGTCTGCAAACGGTGTGTGGGGTGGTCATGCCCATCTGTCTGTCTCCACATTGGCAGGTGGAGGCTTTTACAATGGAGTCATCTCGGGAGCCTGGGCACCTTTGGGAACCAGAGCCGAAGCTGCAGCCTTGGCCTTGGTTTGAGCCTTGCGGCCCTTGGCCCTGTAGCCACAAATCCCCTTCCAAAGCATGGAGTGGTGGTAACAGCAAGTTGATGGACCCTGTGGTTGGGACCCTTTGGTGTCTGGGGCTGAGCCTCCTTACGCTTCCCTGGGGCCCTGATGGCCTCTTCTGGACATTCAATGCCTTCGCATGGGTTGCTAGCATTTTCTACAGGCCCTTCTTGTGCTTCTGGGCAAAATGTGTGTTTCTCAGGAACTTGGGTCCTCCACCATAACAGTTCATAAGTGCTGTATTGAGGCTTCTTGGTGACATATTGGGGACTGGTTGTGTGGAGTGTGGTTCTTGCACTTGACCAAGTCTGCGTGGTAACCTTTAGCTCCCCAGAGTGCCTGGGGCTGAAAGGTGCTTCCCCACCCCTGTGCTGGGAGTGGAACCCACGGCTTTACATATCCCACTCCATCACGGAGCTACACCCCAGCCCTGTGTGATTTTGAAAATAGAAATTTAATAATTAAATAGACTATTAAGTTTTGAGGAAAGAAAAACATCTGAAGTATGTATATTACTAATAATTCTGTTAAAAATGAAAAAGTATGTCTGTCTAGTTGGGTGTGTAAAGAACCTGATGATTCTTCCTGATTGATATAAGGCTTACCCAGATGTCTAGGTGTGGGAGGGGTAGGGGTGGATGTGATATCAGTGACAGGACATAGTAGGAAAGGGGATTTGAAAAGAAACCTTAACTAGTCTTCAATTTTGATGGACTTCCTAAAGGGCATTTTTTTTTTAAAATGGAAGCTTCACAGAGTTAGGACTTTAATATTTATTTGTTACCTATTACTTATTTATTACGAACCACAGGGGATTAAACCTAGGAGTGTGTGCATGCTAAATGTGGGCTCTCCCAGCGAGCTCCTCTCCCAGCCTCAGGACATTGACTGGAAGAACTGCCCCAAAGCAAGCACAGCCTTCATACGAACTGTGAAGGGAGACAGGATGCTCTGCCAGAGTTATCATCACCTTACTGAGCGCGTCACTACGTACTGTAAGAATGAATGAAGAAAAAAAATCATATTTCTTCTCTGTTATTTCCCCACGTAGTGGGAATATATGCCCCTTTCCACACACTTTTTCAGAATTCTGTAAGATAGATAGATAGAGGAATGGAAAGCTCACACCTGCTCTTTAAACTCTGGTTTAAGACAGGGAATATGTAAGCGCTGTGGACCAGAGCCTGGGACTAGGAGTCTATTCCTGGTCTGTCTTTCAGACAAAACACATCTCCGTTCTCCATCCAGTACCTCTGGCTGCGAACAGAGGGCTTGTCTGCTCTACATTGTAGTTGCTGCGAGGCTCAGATGATGTGGTGTATGAGAAGTGAACTCTACCAGAGTACATGATGCTCACTTTCTTTCTCTCTTTCTCTCTCTCTTTCTCTCTCTCTCTCTTTCTTCCTTCCTTCCTTCCTTCCTTCCTTCCTTCCTTCCTTCCTTCCCTCCTCCTCCTCCTCCTCCTCCTCCTCCTC